>NC_031774.1:52020524-52080470 GCF_001522545.3 Parus major
GGGGGGGAGTGAACAAATCTGGAGCAGAAATCATGTCATAATAAAACTCATGGCAGCTCTAGCTCAAAAATTGCGCTGTTTGGGTCCCTCCACCTTGAAGAGGTGATAGCAGAGAAGGCCCAGTACAGAGACATGGCAGAGCATCTGGATGAGCAAGACAGGACTCTTCAGTCTGGAAATGGGCCAGCTGAGGATGGGAGTCTGCAGAATAGTGAAAGACTAAATAGGATGGAAAGAGGAAAACTGTCTCTTCCCACACAAGAGGTATCAGATGAAGACAGTAGGTGCATAACCCAAAAACAGAAAACTGAACCTTTTTTTTGCACAAGGTGTAATTAGGCTGCAGCAGCTCCTGCTGCAGGATGCTGTAGTTATTAAAAACTCAGCTGAAAGCAGGAAAGGTCGGAGATGGAGAAGAGACAGGAGGAGCAAAACAACATTGAGTGCTCTCAAATACAGACACTGCTCTGGCTCAGGAAATGTGTAAGCTGAAGTGTTGGGGTATGGGAGAGTATAAGAGGGTGGATTGTGCCTCTCCCACCACTCCAGATATCTCAGATCATCTATTCTTGCCACTGGCATGGGGAAGATGCTGGGCTGGAGAGATGTTTGGCTTGAGCTGTGTTGCCATCCTGCACCCACTCCCAGATGCCCCAGATGTTTGAGGTTTGAGGACTGGGTCATTTGGCTCCATACTATCTGAAATCTGTACTTATTTTAGTAATTTTGGTGTAGTGCCCAGAGATTCAAGAGAAGCAGCGAGTGATGCTGTGAAAGGTCACTCTCAGACATTGCCAAACCTCATTTTCAATTCCCAAAGCAGTGTAAGAAGTCACACTGGTAAATCAGCCTTCTCATATTTCTTCACAAAAATCATCTTCTGTTCTCTTTCTTCTTGTCATCCAACAGAAAAACAAAACAAAGATGATGCTATGTTAACTATAGAAAATGTCTTTACAAGAGACCCTTTATAAATTCCATAAATTGCATTTATTAATTCCAGTCAACTTTACCTCATAAAAAACCCCCAAATCTTTTTGCTCTAGACTTAATGGGAGCCTGGAGCTCTGCCTCATGTCCTTGTGTGCAGCTGGGACATGTGTTTATTCTTCAGTCATGTCAACAAGAACAAACATCCCGAGCAAGCACCACTTCTTGGTTCAATGATTTGAGAAAGCAGGGCCTTATGGGAAATTCCAGCCTTGCCTCAGCCTCTTGGGAGGCCTTGCTTCCTAGGAAGCAATACAAAAATGTAGGTCCTTGATGCCAGCATGCTTCAGACTGGGAAGGACTATTCAGTGACACAGGTAAATTCCTGTCCTTCAATTCTGCTCTTATCTGGTCCCTGGTAGGGACTTTGTCCCACATGGCGCGGGGTGAAAAAAAAAAAAGACTCCTGCCTTTGAGGAGATGCAAATCCCTCTAGTCTATTATGTTTTCCCTCTCTTTGTTTGCCCTTTCTCTCAGTACAACATGTTAATGTTACACAATTACAGATGTTCCTTCACCCCAGCCCTCTGCTCCATCCACCTCCCTGCTGCACCCTGCTTGGAAAGAAACTTGCCAAAGCTCACAGAGCCCTCACCTCCTGTTTATTTTCGGGCAGGTGAGAAGTGATGCTCCATTACACATAAGCACTCACACAAGCTGTAAGTCAGTTTGGCCTGGCAATGGGGCTCACAGGATGATGACATTGCTGGAAGGGGGCTCTGGAAACCCCACTCCACCTTCCCATTCAAAGCAGGACCACTGCCAATACTAGTTCAGGTCATCCTGTGGTTTTGCCTAGAGAAGCCTTGAACAACCTTAAGCAGCAAGTCTGCCACCTCTCTGGGCTGAATCCTCTCCTAGGGAAGAAGTTTTCCCTTGATATTAAACCTGAACTTTCCAATCTACAACCTGTGCCCGTTTTCCCTTGGTGTATCACCTGCTGATACTGAGAAAATTTTGACTCTGTCACCATCATAATGACCCTTCATGTGGGTTGCTGTCAAACTGTTCTTTGTTTTCCTTTTTGCCAGGTTAAGCAAGCCCAGCTTCTGTAACCTCTGTTCATGGTCTAGAACCATCTGCTGAACCCTCTACTGACCACACATCCATTACTGGGACATGTAGTTCATATAGGCACGGAGTGGAAACTTCACTGGAGATCATTCTGGCCAACAACAGTGCCTTTCCAAAACCAGTGGCTGTCAGAGGACAGGCTGCTGGCCATGTGTCCAAGCCCCCTGACATCAGCTCTGAGCACAGGCCTGTGGGAGATGCTGGAGGTGTCAGCCCAGGTTGGGAAACAGCCTTTGCTCTTGGTATCAAAGTCTCAGCACCTCAGTGGCACAGCGGTGCTGCCCTGCCTGTGTTGGCAGAGCCTGGCAGTCCCAGGAGAACCTGGCCAACACAGGAATCATCCCCAGCCTTCACTTATGGCCAGGAGAGAGGCACTCATCTGCACCCTATCTGAGGTGAAAGGGAAATTTCATCAGTCCTGAAACTATAGCAGCCCAGCATTACGCAAAAAAACATTTGAGGCTAACATAAACATTTCTGCTTTTATGAAAAGACAAATCAAATGGAATCTAAATGAACCCAGAGTGTTGTTCCTCCAGTGCAGTGTTCTGTCATTTGTCCACAAGTGGAGGAACTAGCATCTGTTGACTCAGGCCATGCTCTGCCTTTGTTAGTAGCTACAGCCTTGCTTTGACACAGTGCTTAAAGCATGCTGAAATCTGAGCTTGTGTCATGACTGGCAGCCTGGAGAGTTTCAAAATCCTTGAGACACGTGATTTACCAGAATCACTTCTTTTCCCACATCCTTACAGCCCTTCAATAAAACCCCAGCATTCTGCTGCTATTGGACTGGGACAGCCCTAAATACACAGTTTAACCCCAGGGGTTTGGCAGCTCAGACTCTGACAAAGACCAGGACACAAATGAGCCAGACACCAGCTTAGGTTTGCCTGCAGGGCCTTGCAGTGAGACAGGACAGAAAAACCTCCTGCACATTCCCACAGCAGGGACACACCTGACAAAACATGACAGGACATGCAGCAGCAGCACTGCAGCTTTAGAATGGAAACTGAGGCACAGCATTGATGTGTGACAGCTATGCCCAGGGCCATATGCCTTAGTGTTCCCAGGGATCCTGCAGACTTTCCAGCCTGAAGCTCAGCTGCAGAAGTGATTTATCTGGAGTTCACCCATTCAGGGTAGTTCCTATTCCCAAAACAGTCCTGTGCTGTGCAGTCCCTGTCAGCACTAGAGGCACCCATGTGGGTGAGGCACGGCTGCCCTCAGCCTCTGGGCTATCCTTCTCCTCAGACCTCTTATATCCCCCAGTCTGATGTTTTGGAGAGACCTCACTTTCCCTCCAGGGTCCCCTGCTCTGCTGTTTTCCCCCCCACTCCTTCCAGAGAAGCTCAATTTAGCTGTCCCTGGGGGCTGCCCTGCTTCAGCTCTAAGGATGCCCCCTGTGAGCCTGAACCTCCATGGGTGGCCTGGGAAGTGCTCCTAATCCTGCACTGAGTACACAGGGCTCAGTACTGCTTTTCTGATCCTCTCTTCATGGGTGGAAGAAAGGATCGAGCTCTGGGCAGAGGAAAACAGGAGCAGGTATGGGAACACCAGAGAAAGGTCAATTCTCAGGACAGAAGGAACTGAAAAACTAAAGTAAGTGAGGGCAGATTACAGACACAGGTAAAACAGGGAAGATGCTGGGGCAGGTTGGTCTAAGAGGAATGAGGAATTTAGAGGAGTAGGCAATTCCTCAGGACATAATATTAAAGGCATGAAGAAACCTCCCAGTGCAGGAGGGTATGCAGCATGTTGGGAATTCAGCTGAATCATAAATTCCTTAATCCCTTGGAGTTCAAGAAGGAATTACAGAAAGAAAACAAGCTATTCAAATTCCAGGAGATGAATGTAAAACCATGGCACAGGCATCTGGGGAGCAACTGGAAAGCTGAAGCACAGATGCTGGTCCTGAGGCATGAGAAACACCATGGGAACACAATTTTAAGTCTCAGGGGTGCATCTGCTCCACCAGCAGCCTTGGCTTAAGCAACCTCTATCATTCCCCTCACCACTTGCCCAGCCCTCAAGAGCTGCATTAGCACGGGGCAGGTCACACATGCAGAGGGGGCTGCTTATGCCAATGATGCTGCCAAAAAGTAAATGAAATAAGATAACACTAACAAATTGTGCACCCATTGCAGCCTAAATAAACCAGAAGCTTCCAGAGGTGGATTTCATCCACTCAACTTGTCCCAGCACAACATATTTGGAAAAGCCCTCCTGCAGCCATCCACCTCAATGACTAAGAGGGAGGTGGCTCCCTGGGCAAGAGCAAGCTGATCTTAAAAGACATTTCCTAGAAAAATATCAGTAGAATTAAAGAGTTTTCAGCATGAGAATGATACCAAGACAATACACCAAGACTGTTTTAAATCAAATTTGTTTTGCCTAAATCTATTTGTTTTCCCTCCAGGACAGGCATTTCATTTCCCTGAAAGTAAAGCAGCTGTGGATTGCAGAATCATGGAATGGGTAATGTTGGTAGGCACCATGAAGATCATCCAGTCCAATCTGCCTGCTCCAGCAGGGTCCCCTGGACCATGTTACTCAGGATTGTGTCCAAGCTTTTGAAAATTGGTGCTTAGTCACCCTTACAGTAAAGAAATTTTTATTCATGGTCAGGTGGAATGGTTGGGACTGTTGACTTTAACAAGGTTTTTAATACTGTCACAAGTACCATTCATGTAAATAAGTGAGGGCTGACTGTGTCTTGGCACATGTCTGGGAAGCACCACACCTCTGGACATACAGACCTTGGGCTGGGGGTCTGCTCTTGCAAAGCTTCTGAGAATCAGACACAAAACTGGATAGAGATCCATGATCAGACCAGAACTGTAGAGGTTATTGACTGCAAGTCCACAGGAACCTCACCTGAGCCAGACTCATTAATGATTTGAATGCTGGAATGCAGAGAATGCTTAAGAGAGATCTAGGAACTGCAAGCATGGTGAGCAGAGATAGGGGGCAGAATCTGATCTCATAATTATCCAGGAAAATAAAAACAATAAGATGCAGTTCAAACACAAGAAGAACAGCATACAGCAGTGCAACAGACGTAAACAACTGTAGAAACACAGGGAGGAAATTGTCCATTCAGTAATAACTACAAAAATTCAAACACTCCCGAGTAATGACAGGTCATGAACCGGCTGTGTCAGCACATTGCTGTGAAAAGGGAAGTCTCCAGCTGCAAAATGCAAAAAAGTGACACCAGGTCAACACTGAAAGAAACTCCCCTACTCCATATGTTATTGCCAGAGCTCGGCTACTGTGTAGTGTCCACTTATGGCATTCCAGATCCCAAAAGGCAAAAGGGAGAATGACTGAAAGACCAGAAATGTGATGTGGCATTCCATATCCCAAAAGGCAAAAGGGAGAATGACTGAAAGACCAGAAATGTGATGTGTGAGAAAACTCTGAAGGAACCAACACAGCTTAATTTGTAAATAAAAGTTGGCCTATACAAGATATTGGCCCTCAAAGAAGTAAAAATTGCTTCTAGAGAGGAATGCAGCAGTGAGAAGGGAAGGCAAGACAAAGCAGAGCAGGCAAGGCAGGGAAGGCAAAGCAGTCTTCAGGGAAATTCAGCTCCTCAATGGCTTTGATACCGGGCTCTGGTCATGTGATTGCAGTTCTTCCCTGGTCAGTCTCAGGAAACCACTCACTCAACTCCTCCTCAGATGTTGGGAATGGCCAAGGTTTGCTGGCAACTCCACATTCCTCCAGGGTCCTGTTTTTTAGAAGCTGTAGGGAAGATGATGCAAGAGCTGTGTTTCTTGAGCCTCAGTCTGTCTCACAGGACATGGGCACTTGGCTCCTGCCGTCACTGCCACTTCTCCTCCTTCCCTGCAGTAAGTGTTGGGTATGCAGAGACATTTCCCACAGTGCCCACAGAAATCCCTGTCCATGTGGCTATCAGGCACTCTTGGGGAAAACATTTCAGGCATGACTATTTTTGATTATGATCTTGTGGCATGAGCTCCACCAGCCTGGGCTTGTTTGGTTTAAGAAGGAGCCAAGAAAGTGCTGCTGACAGGGCAGTTATCAATGACCATGCAGGACATGAAACAGCAAGAGGCTCATCTCCACTAGCCCAGGAAAACTTTATAAAGAAACCACCACAGGTTTGAGCTATGACACAGTGCACCGTGTTCCTTCATGGCATTCTCCCCTTGCAGCACAGTCCTGCCACAGGACTCCCCAGGACACCTGCTGCTCTCTGGGCACAGGGCTGAGCCAGGGACAGCCGGGACAGCTGCAGCAGCCCTGGGGTGAGCAAACCCCACTGAAGCAGGACACCTTGGCTGCAGGGCTTTCCCCATGGTAGTGATGGAGGCAAAACAAGGATGGGCACAGCACTTTTGCCAGGGCTGACATCCCAGGGAGGAAAGACAAGTAAACTGGTGGGAATTTTATGGGAGACCTAAGTGTAAACACGGCAGGAGAAGGAAGCCCCCAGGCTGAGGGAGCAGGGAGCCATCCCAGGGCCCAGATGGGTGTTAAGATAGGACTACAGGACACATGATGGTCTGAAGAGGAGGATTTGTCTCTGCATGTGAGCCCAGCTCCTCTGTCCTGGAGGACAGAAAGCTGAAACTCGGTGGGACAGGGCTCAGGAGAATCAGCTAGCAGTTGCCAAGGATGGCAGTGGGCACTGGCACCGGGCCCGTGTCTGGCAGGAGAAACCCTCCCGTGCCAGCCCTGCGGGGCATCCCCGCTCCGCGGCCTCACGCGTGGGCTCGGCTGTTCCGCAGCTTTTACTCCCATCTAGCGGCGGATCCGGCTCCATGCGGGCCCCGGCAGCCAGGAGAGGACATCCCGCGGCTTGGCTCGGCCGGGGCAGTCAGGGCCCCTCGCTGTCGAGGGGACCAGGTGACACAGGCAGGGGCCGGGGGCTGCCCTGAGCGCGGGCCCTCTGCCAGGGGACCTGCACGGCTCATCCCTCAAGGGGTCATCCCTCAGCCTCTGCTCCCAAGGGCTCTCCCCCTTCTTCCACAGAGCTCTCAATGAAAAACTCCTTTTTAACATCTACCCCACCTTCTTCCCGAGCTGCAACACCTCAGTTTGGGCTTATCCCTCCCCTTCCCAGGCCCTCCTCTCCCCCCAGAGTTTGGATCCTGCTGGATGAGACCCCAGCAGACATGGACAAAATGGGCCATGGACCACCTGGCACCATCAGCAGGAGCTGCAGCAGGCATCCGGGAATGAAAATTTGAATCTTTCTCAGCACTGGGCAGCCTGGAAGGGAATAAAATGACACCATTCCTCATAGCACAAGCTCATTTTGTTAGGCACAAAAGGTCAGTGTAGAGAAGTTCAGAGGGTAGAATCCAGTGAAGAAAAAAATCTAATACTCATTTGTGAACCAAGATTAGCTTTACAATTTCTCCAAAACCCTGCAAGAGTATCTGATAGAACCAACAGCTCCAGACAGTCTGCTCTTGCAAGTACTTTGTCCCAGCCCTGAAACACAAGGGTTTTCCTGGCAGCTGATTTAAACTTTGTCCATTATTTTAAACTGCTGGCAGAGTGGCACTCCTTTTTGAAAAGCCCATTGGGGCAACATGCAATGGTCCCACACAGGCTGTGTGAGCCAGGTTGGACAGGAAAGGCAACCACAGCCCCTGGAGTGTGCAAGGGGGCAGCCTGGGGAGGGCAGCTGGGATCAGCCTGAAAACCAGGATAGCAATAGGAGACAGGAGAGTTAACAGGTGTGAAGCTGGCAGCTGGAGCTCAGAGAGTGGAACCAGGACTCCTGAAAAGCAAACAGGAAAGGCAAACCCATGCAGGATTATTTATTTTAGCTGTTATTTTGCTGTCAGTGGAGCCAGATGATGAGGTGGTGGGGAGGCACCCAGGCGTGAGGGCAGAAAGCCATCTGCAGGTGCTCATATGGCCTTAGGTCAGATTAAGCCAACTAAAACCTTATCCTAAAGCCCTTTACTGCAGTAGGAAGCCCAGCTGCTATGAAGTGGGAAAAAATCAGGTCCTTGGGTCCTGGCTCTGCAGCACTGCCTCTCAACCTCTCCTCTCCACATACACAAGCTCCAGCTCTTTCTATAAAGCACAGGACACATCCTGCCTATCCTGCTCATTACTGTCTTTCACAATCTTCCCATAAACCTGCTGGTTATTTGGCAGACAGACAAACCTAAGTGCTCTGTGCATTCTGCTTTACAGCAGAGCTGAGTTCTCAGCGTTTTGTTGTCCTACAAGTCTCACACTCTGGTAAGGGGCCACTCTCACAGCCCACATAATTGATAGATCATGTAGGCATATTTCCCTCCGTGTAATGCCCCATAATAACAACGTAAATGATAAACATAGAAGAGCCATGGCTCTTTCCATGTCCCAGCGCCACTAGATGGCACCAGGATTGTACCCTTCCCAGTCCGGGTGTTCCCAGGGCCACTGGGGGAATCCATCCCAACCCTTCCTTGCTGCAGGGCCAGAGACCTCAGCGCACTCCAGTGCCTCCTCGTCTTTTCTTCATGGACCGTGGGGTGCTGATGTAAAGGCAGGCATTTCTGCCTTAAAATCTAACCTTCAGATGTGCTGGGGAGTATAGTCTGTGGTGGCTTTTGCCATGTTGCCTGTCACACACACCCCCCTTTTCCCAGCCATGGACCAGGCATCACTTCCAGCTGGGTGCTGGAGAGGACAGCCTCAAAGGTGGATGCAAGTTATTCTGATTAATATTTGGATTAACATATGTTTCCCATCATTGACAGGCTCCTCTTGGGAGGGATAGGAATAAAACACAATTTACTATATGATTTTGCAATCAGGAGGTTTGCCTTCTCTGAGGTCTCACAGTTTTAGGGATTGATTCTCCTCATGCACATTTGATACCCAACAGAGCTCAGCATGTCCAGAATATTACCTGGTTTTTTTTCACTATCAAACCCTCTATTCCCTGTCACATCCTTGGCAAAGTCACTAAATAAACCAGGGAAGCACAGATGGCACCTCACCAAATGTCAGGTCTTTCCTCAGACCTTGCAGCATAATTAAGGAGTATCTACTTCCCACTGCCCTCAGCATCAAGCCCTGAAGGAGATGGCAGCTCACTTGAGGGGAGTGCATGGCAAGGCCCTATAGCAGCATTTCAAAGCAGCCAGCCAAACCCTGGCCCTGAGCAGTGTGGGGGACTTGGGTGACAAATTGATGCTCATCACACAACCCTTCTGCCCAGAGCAGAGCTGGAGAGGTGATGGAGCACGGCTTCCAGAAGAGCCAGAGCAGCTTGTCACTCCTTCCTGCCCACATCCCAAGCCTGGTGTGTCTAGTTGATGGGTGAGCATGACAGTGGCACAACCCTTGTGGCAAGGAGATCCCAGTGAAACCTTGGGTGCAAAGGGAATGCGAGAGGGACTTTGTGCAGGGAGCCTCTGAGTGATCCTGTCCTGCTCTCAGAGGTGGAGTCACTGGAAGAAAGGCCAAATGGGAGATGCATAGCACAGCTCCGTGGTGGTGCTGGCAGGCTGGTGGCAGTGGCAGAGCTGTCCCTGCCCACATCCCAAGGCCATGAGGTAATCCTGCAGGAGGATCCTGAGTGTGACCCTGCTTCCCAGCCCTCTGCAGAGAGTGGCACAAATCCCACACAAGCGCTTTAACCCCAGGTTAGGGTGAAAGCTAGAAAGGAGGAGGGAGGCTGGATCATTTGGGAAGTTCAGGTCACACAACAGAGTGGGTTAAAATCTGTCATCCATTCTATGAAACAAGGAAAACCCCTCATCCTCCCTCCTCCCCTCCCCTCCCTGATCACCTCAGATTGTCCTAGGGAGTGACCCAACATTCCCTTGCCAGTGCCTCCCCTCCTGGGGAGCTGCCTGGAGCCTCCCTACACACCATCTGCTCTCTGCAGGTGACTCGTGGGTGCCCAAGGACATCCCTCCCACACCAGGCTTCCTCTCCCCATCACCCCCAGCCAACATCCCTGAGCCCTCTGTCTCTGACGAACTTCATTGAGCCTCATGGAGTCAAGTCTTTATTTGGTCTCTTGATGAGTGGATGCTTCACACATGGTGCAAAAACTTGCTGCTACAAAACCTCATTGATCTGCACACAGCAATGGCAAGTCTGGTGTCCCTCAGGGCTCCCAGCTGCTGATTCCTAGCAGAACGCACCCTTGTCTGGCTGCAGATGTCAAACACCAGACACACACAGACATTGACATGTGCATGGCCAGAGCTGTCCGCATGCTGACAGATTATTTTTAGCCCAACAGTGATGGAAATGTCAGAGAAGGTTTCATTTATTTTCTCTGGAAGGCTTGTTGCTTGAAATCCCCATTGGCAGAGGCTGACCCTGACCCTGCCATCACAATAGGGTCTGTCATTCAGGTCTGATATCCCTCCACACCCTTAAAAAAATGTGCAGTTCAGCAGGAGGGATGGGTGACTGGCTCAGAGTGCCTGGCAGGGCTGGCAACCTTCAGAAGGCAGGTGTTCATCCAGCCCTGCAGCCCAACCCACACCCACCCAGCCAAGCTGTGGCTCCCCCAGATTACCCAGCCTTCCCACATCACAGGGAAGGTCTCACTGAAGTCACAGTGGACAGCTACGAAATGTTAGGGACACCAGCACTGGCCTTTTGAGCAGCTTTGCAGTCAGGAAGGGCAAGCAGGCCATGGCATGCTCTCACTGCCCTTCAGTGACATTAGGGGTGAAGTGTAGCAGTACCAAGGTCTCCTGGTGCCCTGAAAGCACACAGAGGACTCTCTGGAGATGGAGCAACTCAGCACTGCACCAAGAACAAAGCTAATGATAATTACAAAACTGCCCTGGCTCCTTTCTAGCTCCAGGACCCCATCTGCACACAGGGCTCTGGGATGGGGCACCTGTGCCCCTGGGGTGATGGCACAGCACTGCAGAACATGGCAGCGCACAGCTGGGTCTGCATTTCTGATGGTATCAGGGCATGACATGTCTGCTGCTAGACACACTGACAGGTTTTGCACAGGCTTTCCCTCTTGTTAGGGAAGCAGACTCGACAGGGAATGGCTGCTCAGAAAAACACTGGCCCATCTGAGGTAGAGTTTTTTGCTCAGTTATGTTGTCAGAGAGGAGCAGTAATGGCCTGTATTCACACAATAGCAAAGGAGGGCCTTGAACCACATCCAGCTTGGCAGCTGTGACCAGTCCATAGATAACCAGGAAGAAGTCAGTGTTTTTCCTTTGTAACTGCCCATTTACATGTGAAAACTAGCAGAGACCTTGCCCCAGAGGCTGGGACAAATAGCTCCTTTTACTGCCTGCTTCCCATGAGGATTTCCCCTCCCTCTCCAAGAGGAAATTTCCAGTAACTGAGGTATAAAAATTAATGCAAGACTATGCTCCTGAGCCAGCTGGAAAACTCATACAGGAAGAACTCCCCATCCCACACCTCACCATGGCAGGGTGCCCTCAAAGCAAGTCACAGCCTTCATGAGAGAGGGAAAAGGCAGCTTTGTCTGCACCCTCCTGGTCCAGGTCAGGCTTTGGGGGGGTAAATTGAGGTGCCTAGACCTGCAGGCATTGCCAGCACAGTCAGCCAGGCAATATTCCCTAACAGAGGTCTTGGATCCCTCGTGAGGTTGCAATGATGGGCACCATGTGGTACAGCAGTCCTTGGTTTCCTTAGAGATGTCATGGAACAAGGCATGGAAACAGAGAGGAATTTGGTGAGGTGAAACCTTCCTCCTCCACACTTGCCACATCCTGAGAATAACCACCAGGACTCAGTTGCATGGCAATCTCTAGGAAGTTTTGAAGAAATGTCTTTCTACCATATCCAATTCATCTTACTCCTGGATTTTACATATAAGATTCGGATTTGACCCACATGTTTTTGCTGCAAAAATGCAGGAATTTTGTCTTCCATGGCTGATAGGCTTCTCCGTGCATCCAGCTGCATGTGAAGATTTCAAGGAGCTTGCAGACACTGGCACAGGGGAGCAAAGCCTCATGTCTCTCCCAGCAGGCCTGAGGAAAGGCAAGAAAAAAGCTGGGTAATTAAATAGCACTCGTCAGAACATGTGCAAGAGTCAAACAGCAGAAACATCTCTCCTGTGCACTCTTGCATGAATGAAGTGTCTTGTATCGACACTTACCTGCTGATTGTGTTACCTGCTGAGATCCTCCACTTCCTTGGCTAAGCAGTCCATGGGCCCACAGCCATGGGCAGCACCCCTGCTGCTGCCTGCCCTCCCCAGCCAAACCTTCTCATTCCTCTTCTGGAAGGACATTTCATGCTAACATGAAACAACCAAAACCAGTGCTTTTCCAAAGTCCTGCCACCTCCATATACAGGAGGGAGAAATGAGTTCCTGGCTAGGAGGAAGCAGCTGATTCCCAGAGAGCCTACAGATCACACCCCAGAGCACCGCAGCAAAATCAAAGGGCTGGGATGGAAGGGGGAAGGTGGCACATCCCATAACTGATTTCACCTTTACTGATACCCCTGAACTCAGGTGAGGCCGCCAATCTGTGCTAGGCATGTGTGTGTGTCCACCACACTGCAGACTCAGCTGGGTCTGCTGGGATTTGGGAGCCTATTTACCCAGGGGATTTCAGCCAATAGGAGACTCACAATGCTTTAAAAGCATGTTCCTCTATATCTTTACTAAAGCAAAGGTGATACTATGTGTAATTTCTTTAAAGCCAAGTATAAGCATGGGTGGCTGACAGCCGTCTTGTTATATCAGAATCCGTTTTTATTAGAAGGAGAAGCTTTTGTGCTTATTAATTGTTTCTATAATTGCTTTCTCTCCCTGCTACCAGGGCAGCCTCCTGTATGCCTGTGCCTGGAGGGCAGAGTCCTGCATACCTCATCCCTGATCTGCTAACATGGGTAACTATAAATAAATGGTGACACCTGGGAGTGGAGGAGGAAAGGGACTGTGCTTCTCAACCTCAGTCTAGTCAGCTTATGCAACAGAAGGTAACTGCTGACAATCTGTAGTTATTAACTGAGTGGTACTATTTCTGATAGCTGAGGGCTCTGACCTGGCCAACATTAGACAAAATTCTCCACCTCTGAGCTGGAGCTGGATAACTTTTGACTAAGAAGAAGCTGTCAATCATTTAAATTGAAGAAAATAGCTGCATGTTCTCCACTAAACAGTATTTTAAAACCATGAGGAACTGCTTAACTTCAAAATCTGCTGCAATTTATCCCTCCCAAAAAATAAAAATGTCCATTTGTGACTACAAAGGAGTCCCTCGGGAGACTGAAAGGTAATGGCAAGTGCTCCAAATGAGCTTTGGCAATTCTCACTATTGGATTTAACTCCTTACAGTGACAGTCATCCCTCTGATTTTAACACTCTTCCCTTCTACCATCAGCTGCTGCTGCCAGGACACTTGGGCACATTTGCCTCTGGTTCTCGTAGCACAGCACAGTCACCTAAATGGGACCAAGCCTGGTTTAATTAATGCAGCTGTCATGGAGGGGGCAGTGGTGGGGCTCTCATATCCCCCTCCTCAGCACCAGAGAAGCAGGAGGTTCACAGAGAGGATCCTCCTTGGCTTGTCCTGCTAGGAGGCAACAGCTTTTGTCTGGGAGAGCATACCCATGCAGAGGGTAAGAGCTGGAAAGGGGGGATGCTGCAGAGAGACCTTGCTGCAGGGACACACAGACAGCAGTGAAAGATGGGGAAGAAGAACCATCTTTCCAAAGTCTTCTTCTTTGTTCCTCCCGTAACCTGAATCACTTATCTAAGCATTCAGCACTCTGCACTGCCTACAGCACCAGCCTCCAGAGTGTGGAAGTCTGCAGGCAGAGAGAGGGAAGTAGAGCCAGTGTATAGAGCAGTGAGGACCTTGGGGACGTGAAGCTACAGCTCCACCTCCCTGTAAGACGGGTATCTACCTGTACAGGTACATGTTACACACAAGCACACTCTCACATATACCCACCTTTGCTAACAGCAGAGGCAGCCACAGAGTCCATATTTTCTAGGTTTTACTTCTATATCTGCAAAAAGCAAGTTTGCTTCTGTTTCTGATTCCCTGCAATTATCATGAAATGTCTTCAAGAGAGCAGCTTTGTCCTCTCGGCTGAGCACATCTTTGATGTCCAGCACTGCACTCAGATGTTCCTTCCTTTCCAAAAGGACAAGAGGGCAGGTAAGTGAATGAGTCAGAAAAAAAAAAATCTTGTTTCCTTTCCCTCAGTTTTGCTGGACCAGACCAAAGATTGGAATCTGCTTCTTGACACCCTCTGGCAACCTAAGGGGGAGGCCATATCCCAAGAGCTGTGTGGGATGGGGCTGAGCTAATGGGTCCCAAGCCCAGGTTACACAGCATCCCTGTGAAGTGTTGAAAATGTTCAGCTCAGGTTATTCTTAGAAAAAGACCTGTATCTGTCATAAGAGGTTTCATATAAGTCTACATATGACCATTTGAAAGCATTTTTTATATATTTTCTCCCCTCAAATGGAGCTAATTATTGTTCATGTGGAAGGTTACAGGATTTATGTTCTACAGAGCACTCTTCTGCTGCATGGGGATATGCCATATTGGATATAATCCAAATGTATCCAAGCCAAACAGTTTAAAACAGAAATCTGTTGTAATCAAGAACTGTGCATCCACTCACACCAAGATGACCTCCTCTGAGATCTGGGTCTTGTGAGACCTTTCTATGCCCACTTCCTGTACTACACACACACATATAGATAAATAGATAGATAGATAGATAGATAGATACATACATACATAGATACATACATAGATACATACATAGATACATACATACATACATACATACATACATACATACATACATAGATAATTGCTATGCTGTATCAGATAAGCAGCTTTTTAGCTCAATCGCACCTTCAAAAGTAGTAAAGTAAAAAAGAAGAAACCAGATGAAGCATAACATAATCTCTTTGTCTTTCTTTTTATTATTTTTCCTTGCCTACAGCAAAGAAAAATAATAAAAGGAAAGGTACAATAGTCCTTCCTACAGAAATCTAGAAACTTCCCTTGCTGCAAGTTTATATCATGACTGTCATGTTGAATAGGCACTGAAGTAATTATCTACCACAAATTGTCTGCCCCACGTTTGAAGGTATTTACATTTTTGGCCTTCACAGTATCCTGTGACAGAGAAGTCTACACTGCAATCATGTTAAGCTGGAAAAACAGAGGCACAGCACATCAGTACAAAAGATAGATGCAGTAAGCCACAGGCTTTGGAAAAAATGCAGTTAGCTAAGATCTCTCCTTCCTAGTAAAAGCTGTGTTTCAATTCTGTTAAGTTTCCTGTAAAAAATGTAAGTGTATATTGCTGAATGCACCTAGAAATTTGTGAAAATAGTTATAGAAGGTTTAGTGAAGTGTAGTGAAGCCAAGCATTTGGAAGTTATGAAATAGCCAAGGATGTTCTTGAAACCTACATTTGACACATATGTGCCTGTAAATTCTGCATTAAGGTAGTACTTTTTCGAAGTATTTCTGCTATGTTTACAGCAATTTCATCCATCCTCCACCTTTACAGAAGGACCTATCAACTTCACCAGTCCATGTCTGGCAAAGATATAAACCAGGCACCAGCAAGTACATTCAAAGGGTCACTAGGCCTGGACCAACACACTGCAAAAGTATCAGGACTAATATAGAGGTAGGTCTTCTGGTGTCAAGTAGTCATGTAAGAAAGTACAGAAGTCAAACCAATCAAAGACATTACCTGAGGTCAGGAAATTCTTTCAGAATGGGCAGAAGTGCTATTTTCATCCCCTCAGCATCAGAAGTTTGAATAAGTTCTAAAATTGCTTTTATGGGATCCTTGAGAGAACCAGCTTCAGGACCCTGGGGAGAGAAACAAGGTTGTGTTCAGGGCAGAGGAAACAGCACAGCACATTAAAAGCCGGACTCATGTCAGACTGGGGATCTCTCTGTGTGGGTTAGGAGCTTTGCAGGAGTGTCTGTGCATGTATAGAAGTCTGATTTTCCCCCTGGATAGCAGAAAAGAACCTGGGGAGTAGTCACAGACTACTGAGTAGCTGGACAACCATCTTCAGCAATGCAGAATCCTCTCCTGCACTTCCTTTGGCAAAGCTGGCAAATGTCCCTCATTTTTCCCTAAATTACCTGTCCTTTCAGGGCCATTTTACCCTGTGGGAAGTGGTTTGCCTCTGGAGGTAAGTACAGCCTGTGTTTGACCTGTGTGAAAACAAGCTTTGTTGGCCAAACATGCTGGCATTTCTGCTGCCTCAAAGCAAGCCCAGGGACAGAAAAGCAACCTTAGGGAGAGAATGAGGGGACAGAGATCCTCTAATAGAGAAAAACTGGGAAACAGGGCCAGACAGTGTAAAACACATGACATGGTTTGTAGATGTTGCATATGATCAACTCCCTCTAATCTGGAGCACACAGGAGAAAAAAAGTATCATCAAAAAACACACAGCATTTTTAGCAGAGCTGGAGAAGCACAATGCAGATGAACCACCAAGAGAGAGCTTCGGGTCTTGCTCACATTTTTCATCAGTGCAGTAATGCAATTAAATTGCTTCCTTGAATTATTGATGCCACCACGTCAAAGAGATTCTGTGACAAGGCAAACCTGGAGAATGGGCTGCCAAACTAGGGCAGGAGAAACCCAGGTTCCCCTGATCTCCAGGGGGCGTTAGAAACAGCAGGTCACATTCTCCATGCAGCACCTCTGCATTAAACATGAATTTAAAATAATAATAATATTTGAAGACAGCCTTCCCCCTCTCCCCCTACACTGCAAGCACACAACACGTCTAGCTCTGCTCAGTGTACAAGCTGTACTCAGCTCCTGAGGCACTGGTACTGTACAGCTTCATACTTGGCAAGCTCACTATTACAAAATGCTAATTAATTTGAAGGCGTCAGATTTAGTTAAGCACTTACATAGGCAGGCAAGGTCAGAGGTAAACAGCTAAAGGGAAAAAAAGGAGGTGTTTTGTCAGCAGTGTTTAAGGGCCTTTGACACATACTGCTCTTAGGAGAGAAGCAAGGTATTTCCTAATGTGTTTTGAGAACAGAGGGGAAGGAAGAGCCGAAAGAGGGGGCAGAGCAGGGCAGGGAGCAGGTGCAGCCTGTGCAGCAACTGCACGATAAATTCAGTCTGCAGCAGAGTTCATATTTCACATGCATAACCGTGAGCCCCATGACTAAGGAGCAGACTGTTCCCTGCAAATCATTTGTGCATTTCACCTCCAAGGCTTTTGGTGCTTTCACATCAAGTAAGAAAATGCACACATTGGGACATTGGGGAAACAGTTCTAACCAGATGCAGCCCTTTTTCACACAAGCTTAGTGGGGTTTTAATAGATAATTAGATTTCCTGTATCTCCTTTACACTGTTCCATGCACATTACATCCAAAGCCAGTGCTGAGCACAGCATTACTGGTAAACTTCAGAGTTAAGATTAGAGAACCTTCCTGCTATTCCCCATGTCCCAGTTGCTGAAAGCGTTAATTCATCTGTGATTTGTCATTCCAAGAGAGGTGGATCTCCAGCTAATAGCGCTGGCAGCTTCCAGCCTTCCACCATGAAACTAATGCATTGCTTATAATGGGTCTGAGAGGATTCTAGAGAAGCCAACAGATGATAATTTTTATTTCATTTTATTCATTGGACAAGGTAAGAATTGCTGACATATGGCTTGGAAGGGACTCATCTCTGAGAAAATAGATATTCAGTCCCTAGCACTAAAATAGGCAAGTTGAGAGAATGACTCAGCATTTGTGTAATTATTAAAACCAGTGTAGCCAAGGGGGTTTGTATGCTGTCACATCTGAGTCCTGTTACCAGACTGACTTTGCAAGCACTGCTGTGTTGCTCAGCCCAGCCCCTTATGAAGCACGATGCCTGGGCACTCTCAGCCTGCATCTGCCAATGAACCATGCCAGGGACGTTGCACGGCAGTGATTCTCCAACTGGACCAGCTGAAGGAGGGGACACTGCTGCCAATGCAATCCTTGTCCTTGGGTAATCAAAGGACTCATGTGACAGCCTGGTGGCATCTGCAGATGCCATTTACACCAGATTATGAGGTGAGGCTTTTTAAAGCTTCTGAAGTTGTTTCTGCAAATCAGAACCAGCACTTCTGTACAAGTTTTCTTCAGAGGTGTGGCTCTGCTTTTACACCCAATTTTCTGCAATGCGCCTTCACCTCCTAATGGTGTGAGGTGTTTACCCCTGCAGGAAGACTCGTTCCTCCCCACAACCATCAGCAACCACAACAGCATCAACATGTTTTTGCCATGAGGAAATGCCAGAGCACAGGGAAATTGCTCAGGCAGCCATCATCCCAGCTCTGAGGGGCTGGGAAAGGCCTGTGGGGAAGGAGGAGGCTGGATGGGAGGATGGACATGCTCCTCCCATGTCCAGGGAGGAGCAGCCTTACAGAGCAAGGTGGAGATCCACAGAACAGGTGGAGATGTGGAGCAGCCTGTTTGGTTCACCACTGCAGAGGCTCAAGGGAAAGTGTTGCCACCCCATGCCATGTACCAGAGGCCTGATGGGGGGAGCTGGCAGCTTTGGAGCGGTCTCACCAGCTCAGAGGAGCACGCCTAATTCTTGTGTCAGTGGCAGCAGTGTGAAACTTGCCTCCTTCAGTCACTCATTTCAAAACCATGAACTAACATCTTCTGACAGATCAGAAAGGCTGTCAGCACATCTGACTGTTATTTTGGTGAAGTTTGATACCACTGTGGTAAAAACTCTAAAGCTTTTTTGTTGCTTTCAGTCTTTTCCTCTGCTGGTATTCTTCTTGATGACAGAGAGCAAAACTGTAACCATATCACAGACTTACTAAACACTCTTTAAAGATGGTTTGCATCATCCTATGATCTTCTTCTATCTTGTTGACAATCCTCCTCCTCTGCATAGCAGATAGTTTCCTGGGAGTGGTCAGGAGGGCCTGCATGTATTCTGTGATAATGATGGCATTGACAGCCTTGATGAGGGCCTGTTCCGGAACAAAGATACCCAGATTAACCTCCTTGCACTGGGCAAGGTTCAGACCACACCTGTACCAGGGCAGGCTGCAGATATTCTGCCCATGCAGATGGCTGTCCCATTTCTTTGCTTAAGTATTAACTAAAAATGTTTGATCTAACATTTCTACTACTTCAAGCTGCATGTGGATGACATAAACTTTGATGGTAAGTGTGGAGACATCAAATCAAAAGCAATAGAACCAGTTAGCTGAGCCAGAGGTGACTCACACTCCCAGGCTGCTGTGACACTTGGCTTGGCTAACATACATCACCTGGGGAGAGCTTGGGCTACAAAGTCACATGCAGCCTCCCCTCGAGCATCCACACCTGACACAGGGCCCTGTGTACCTCTTAGCTCCCACTACCTGCTGAGGAAGCCCAGTGCAGAGGCTATGCAGTGCCCAACAGCAACAGTGAGTGTTTCTGATGGGGGGTGGGCTGCTGCACAGAAACCACATTTTGTTAGCAATTGAAATCAGAGCAGGGTTAGGCTGCAGTCCAAAGGTACAGGAAATCCCCAGCTCTGTCCAAAACAGACAAAGCAAGAGACAGAGAGCTCTGGCACAGTGCTTCAGCACTGAGCTGCTGCTTGCCCCAGCACTAATGTGACATAATGTCCAGTGACAGGCTTTGAACAACAGCAGAATAGATCCTACTTTTTTTCTCTTCCATTACTTTTTTCCATATTGCAAAATGTTAACTAAAATCATCACTGACAAAGAGACTGCAAACCTGGGAGTCCTGTGCTTAGGAGGACACATGGCACATGTAGCAGCAGCAAATCCAGCCTGCACTAAAAGAGAGAGCTCCCCAGGTACCAACCTCATTGCTGAAGAGGGTAAGATCCTAGACAAGTTGTTTAGGCTACTGTAAAGGTGAAAAAACTTGGGTACTTTGTGAGGTTGTTTGCCAATCCTCTGCATGTGACACCATGCCCTTTAAGAACCTGGACTTTTCACCCTTCTGTGTCCACTCTACATCAAAGGGATCAATAGTCTTTACAAATAAGGTTGAAGCACATTAGAAGCTGAGAAGATTTCCAATATAATGGTATTGGGGCAATGATAGGAGAGGAGGGAGCCCAGCATTCCCCTCTGTATTTGGGAGGTACATTAGTTTCCACATTTCTTCACTTGTTGATTTCTCTGCTGAAATTACAGAAAGGTCCCAGTTGTCACTACTCAACCCTGGTGGATAGAGGTACTAGACTGAGACCACTAGGTATTTAAAAGTCCATTTGACAACTGAGAAAACTGCAGTTTGGATTAAGGTTCTAATAGTGTGGCATCCAAAGGTTCGATTGCTAGTTTTAGTGATTTCAAAGAACAGAACGGTTTGGGATGGAAGAGACCTTAAAGATCATCTAGTGCCATGAGTACGTACACCTTCCACCAGAACAGGTTACTCAGTACCCTATACAATATGGCCTTGAACACTTCCAGAGGTGGGGCATCCACAACTTCTCTGGGTAACTTTTTCCAGCATCTCACCACTCCCACAGCAAAGAACTTCCTCCTAAAATCTAATATAAACCTACTCTCTTTTAGTTTGAATGCATTCCCCCTTGTCCTGTCACTACATGCCCTTGGAAAAAAACACTCTTCATTTTTCTTGTAAGATGATTTCCTGAGTAACATCTTGTTCTCACTTTCTTACTTATTTCTTACCTCATATGTATCTGTTTTTTTCTTCCCAAAGGTCAAAAAGCTTTGATTTAAGGATTCAAGCATGTGGTCAAAACCACTGTCACACTTTTTGAAGTGGTCCTTCAGTGTTCCCTGAGGAAAAGAAACAGACAGAGTCAAAGGGTGCACATGTAGAGACACCACACAAACAACAGACACAGATTATTGTGCCTTTGCTCTTTCTGCCCTTGGAAACAGACTTCTCCACAAACAGCAGCATCCTGTGCCTTTATTTCAATGAAAATCAAAACATGAAAGAAAGAAAGAAAGAAACAATTCCAACTCAGGAAGGATGCACTAAGTTCTTAAGCCCAAACATGGAAGACTGAAAACCTGAGCCCTAGGTGTCCTGTTGCCCTCCAGGGTTGCCTGTGCTCTGTCAGAACCACCCCCAGTTCCCACACAGATGTGTAGGCCTTTGGGACAGGCTGGCAATGAGCTCTGGAGACCAAAGCTGCACAGTGTAACCAGAGTTTCTCTTGTCATTTGCCTTTTGCTGCCTCCAACGTGCTTGAGGGAGCCTGTGCAATGAGGCTGAAGATGCTCAGGGGAGCTTCCCAGGAAAATGCACAAGATCACACACTGTTAGGAGCCTGGAATTCTGTGGGTTTTTTCTGTATTTCACAAGGATGAAGGGTATCTGGGCTAATAGGCTGATACTAGAAAGTGTGAAGGGAGGGGACCTCATCTCAAGGGAGGGACACATTTCTGGTCAGCCTTCTCTACATCCTGACTACCCAGCAGAGCCCTGGGCTCTGTCAGTTATCACTGCACTGGGAAGATGCCCAGCTGCTGGGAATGAATAAGTACCAGATGAAATTCAACTTTTGGGGTCTGAGCAGCACAACAGCAAACACTACAAACAGTGAAACTGGGGTCCCCAAACTGGAAAAGGTGAAGCTGTCCATGTACAGATTCTGACAAGGCAGAGGAGAGTACTCGGCTTGAAGGCTGAACAATGGCTTCACCTTTTCCAAATCAAGACATGAGAGTGAGAAGTGCATGCCAGCCATATGGTCTGCAAATAGTCAGAATTAAAATGGGTCTTCCATACCTTGACTTTAGAAGTGATGGTCTGCAGAAAATGCTCCATAATGTCATCTTCCATCCTGTGTAGAAAACTATTTACCTTAATATTCTGCTCAGTGCTGACACTGCAAATATATGTTAGCTTATGCCAGACAGTTCTGTTAAAAAAAAATAAATATGGAAAGTATTGATCAGATCAAACCACACTATTCTCTCAGATCAAAACTCCTTCTACTGTAACCAACACAGCTACCTGGGTAGTTGAATGGACACATGCCCAGGTCCAAAGCTAGGTCAGTGACCTGCATTTGTGTGCTCATTAAGACACTGCCACAAGGGCATGAAAGCTCAGTGCATGCAAATGCCACTTGTACCCATCATTAGCAAGATCAGATCAGTAAAAAATCCTAGTATTTTCAAAATCAAGTAAGCATGAAGCAGCCTCAACAAACAGTATTGGTGAGCATCCCGTGTGCCTTTGACAACATACAAATACAAGACAAACAATTATCTTCCATCAGAACAATCTTCCAGTCAGCAAATCCTGGTTAAAATTATCACCAGCTTGAAACCAGACATTTACATTCTGGAAAGGCTCAGTGTACAACTTCATTCTCAGTAAAGCTGTAAAGGATTACATAAAAGAAACTCATAAGTATTCAGTCTAGGATACAGCATCAGCAACATGAAAATGCAACAAACAAAACAGATACCTAGGCTCAACGCAAGGCTCTGATGTCAAGTAATCACTGTGCATATGTTGGATTTTGGCATTTTGCTGACTGCAGAGATCCCTGGATAACTTTACATAGGAAGAAGAGAAGCAACCTTGTTTTCTCCATTGCTGCAAGTGCTTCTGAAATTAGCTCGTAGGTGCAAACATACTCCTCCACCCTTCTGTGCTTTATTGCTTTCCTCCTTCCTAGCAACCCTAGGGAGAGCCTGGCATATTCCATGGGGTTTCATTCAGCAAAGCACTTAAGATTGCAACTACCAAGTGCACCAGCACACACATCTCAGCACAACCTTTATGAGGCTTTCCTGCTGGAGGACGATCAGGCCAGGGAAAGGTACAACATCACAACCCACAGTGGGGTTAGCCAGGGCAGTGTCCCCACACATGACATAGAGCTGCTGCCTTCCTTCTGCTCAGTGCAGGAACGGGGAGATGGCTACAGGCCCTGCACCTGCCTGGTAACAGGCCAGAAGTGGCAGTACAGCCCTGTGGCCCTGGCCACAGTCCCAGCCCCCATCTTAACCTCCCTCTTGCTTGGGCAGCCAGGGCAGCTCTGAAGGGGTATTGCTAACAGCAGCTGGCTTCCTCCATGCTTAGAGGCTGGTGTGCACAGGGTTGGATGACCATATCCAGCTGGAGGCAAGGTTGGCCTCATACCAGAGTCAGAAGGAGATGAGAACAGCAGAAAACTCGTTTTGCTCCCCATGTCATGAGGCTCTGTTTTCTAACCTGAGAAGACAGCAATTCTCCAGGACTCGTAAGCTGTTGCAGATCTTCGGGCAGCTGTCAAGCTGGAGAAAGCTTCTTACTTCATCTTCATAGCTAAATTAAAACAGGAAGAAGTACTTTTAATCTAACCTTATGCTCCATAACACATCTATCAGCAATAGCAAACTGAAGAAATCTTCTGTGATTTTCTTTTTATCTCACAGATTCAATCCCCCAGGTGGGATCTACAGCACAACAAAGACAGTCTCTGTCCTGCCCAGCTGGTCAGGAAGGAAAACACAGGAACAGCAGAGAGAGCCCTTGAGCTGCCTGGGTACCTCTATCAGGGACCAAGAGGCAGGAGGTTGATTTGCAACACTTCCTTCTGAGAAGCAACTCAGGCTTTGCCGATAAAGCTGCAAAACAAAGTCTCAGTGTATATGAATAATACACAAGGTCTCTGAACTGCTTTGTCAGTCTCAGTCTCACAAAATTGAAAGACTCAATTTTATAGCAATTTCCATCCTCTTATCATGTGGAGGGCCAAGCATCTTAGGTCAAATCTCCATCCAAAATACTACCTACAACCAGCAGTCCTGGTTTTGCTGCAGGAGATACACGGGGAGAGAAATACCCAAGAACAAAAAGAATATGAAGGGAGTTGGAGGAAGTGGTGAGAGGCCAGATGAGCAGACATTTATTCTCCTATGAGTACCAGGACAGGGCAGAACTCCCCACCCTCCCACAGAGCCAGCAGAAAGCACTGTGCCTGGGATGCACAGCCAGGGTAGGAAGGGCCAGACCTGGGCACTGGTTCATGGCTGCCCTTCTTTCCAGGTGTGTCTAAGGTCTGAGCCTCTCCAGAAGTCCCCCCAAGGCTTTATCCTGTCCCAGCTACTCCAGATGCACTTTGTTCCCTCAGCTTTAGTCCAACAACAAATACTGAGCACACAAACAGCAGTGAAGTGCTGTCTCTCCAGTAACAGCTTGATGAGAAACAGCCATCAAGATCCAGATGAACACAGTATCACCAGCTGCTTCATCAGGATTTCTTTCTTTTGAGCATGAATGTTGCCAAGGAGGAAAACAGCATCCTTCCTACCTCTCCAGGAACCTCAGGCACTCCTCCAGGCACTCAGCTTCCACCTTCTCACTCAGGCTCTCGCTGACTCGCCTGGCAGCCTCTGTCTTCTCCGTTAGTATCTGTGGATTTCAATGTGTGAGAGGAGAACTGGCCAAAGCCATTTGTTCCCTGTGCAGGGAACAAGGATACATCCCACTGCTCATCCTGCAGCAAATCCCTCTGCCCTCTAGGCACCAACTTCTGCTTCAGTTTTTAGAGTCCTCGTGGAAATAAATGTATTTTTCATCAGCCTGACTGTAATGCCTGACCCTACACCTTTGCTACAACTGTTTTTGTTGTGGTCAGTAGGGCTGTGCTTGGGTAAAAGCCTGTCCCTGCAGATGTTCCCTGCTGCCCATGTCCAGCCTGGTAGCTCAGCTCATACATACACCTGCCATCTGCAGGAGCACCTGTGCAGATAAACCTGACTCACCTTGCAGATAAATTTGGGTGCAGCCACTAAAAAGAAGGTTATGCAGACTTAGCTGTGTGCCCTGCACCTCTGTCAGGGTCTGTACATGGGAGGCCTGAAATGGGCAGGTATCACCTTCCCAGACACCACCACTCACACCTGAGACAGCTCTGTGTGTTAAACCCTATAGCACATGTCCTGCCCCACTGACCCCATCTGGGTGGCCCAGGTGTCTGCAGGAGGTGGGCTGTGCCAGACAGCTCAAAATTCACCCCATATTGGGCAGGCTTGAGCAGGTGGCAGCTTAATGCTGCCCATTAGTTGCCCTGTGGAAACAAAAGCTTGCAAGGGGAGGAGAGCCAGATGGATAAAAGGAGACAGATGGACCCATATGCTGCGGCGTCACAGTGCTCATGAGCCAGAGACAAAGGGTGACTCACATCATGAATGGGTTTTTCCTCTGCTCATAACAGATGTAAAAGTTCACCCAAAGGGACAGGATAAAATACGCCACCCCAAAGTGTCAGAAAACCACAGATGATGAGTTTCCATGACACCTTGTTCGTTTTCTGTCTGAAGTTTAAGTGTCAGCCTGAGAAAATTGAGGAGGTGGTAATTTCATAAGGCTTTTCTATTAATCCAGGCTTTTCCATCACCCACCCCAGAGCATTCAAACCTGTCAGTTGTATACACAACAGAGTGAATCCACTCATGCTGAAGCATGGACAGATGTTACAGATATGAGAACTATGGGATTCAAAGCATGCCTTGTCCTAGTTCCTGTTGGAAAACTTTCCACTGTGAGCCAGGAGCAGGACAAAAAAACCATCTTGGTAGCTAAAAGTCACTCTAGCACAGGTACCTCACTGGGCACATCACTGCTCCATTGCTCCAGCAGGTCCAGGGCAAGACAAGGAGGAAACAGCCCCTGTTGTGAGCTCATCATTTGGTGCCTGGGTCTGAGATGGGCCAGAAAAGCCAGTGCTTGCCAACTAAAGCTCTATCCTCACAAGGAAAACCAGCTTCTGTTGATCTGTGATGCTTCTAATGCCTGAGGTTGTCTGCCATCCCAGAGTCCCATGGAGCTACTTCCCCCTATCATGACCTGAAATGGGACTGTCACTGGGGTGGTAGAAGCAGAGAATAAAGATGCAGTCATGACAACCCACAGCCTGCTCCTGATCTCCAGCATCATTTGAGCCCACATGTAAACTCCAGGATTTATTTTAATCCTTCTGCAGGTCTTGATCCAAACACCCTCTGCCCACAGTATATGCTGCTCACAAATCAGCAGGGTGTGCTCCTGCAATGCCCTTGGAGCACTCGCCTTTGCTGTGCGCTGCAGAATCCCCCACACAGCCTGACCCACCAGGGCAGCAGCCTCAGCAGGGACAAGCAGGGAGCAGCCTGCCTGCATTTTGCACTGCCAGCCATGGGGCCCTGCCACGGCTCAGCAGCTCTCTCTGCTTTTATAAAAGTGCTCTGTAGAGCTCACACAGAGTAGACTGGGTAACACACACCACAACTTTCCAAAAGGTTATGTAAAGATCCAGGAGCTTGTATGAAAATGCAGCTTCAGCTTGAATCAGCTCAAGCTTATCCTTAGTTTAGTCAGGTTGTTTTTTTTCTTTGTGTATGCCCAGGACAAAAACAGGTTTGGGAGCAAACAGACACAGCTTAAGTATGGCAGCCAGCTTGCAGGCTTTTAACACATTGAGCTTAGACTGAGACATGCATAACTGGGTCTTGCCAAATACCACATACTTGTGGACAAAAACACGACTGCCCCAAAGTATGGGAGCTTTTCAGTTCCTCCCAGTTTACCTCAATGACTGCAGCATCTGCACAAGGGGGTTTCCCAATATCAAAGGCTTCTTTCAGCGCTTCCCCTACTTCCTTCTAAATGATAAAAGAAAATTAAACAGTACAGTTAAGATACAATGGCATTCATAACAAGTTAGGTTTCCCAGACTCTCATTATCCATTTGGACTAGATGAATTTCTGCCTCCATTTTTTGGCTGTCTCATTTAACCCAAAGCCTGGCTATTTTCCAGCTGACCTAATAACATTATTCTGTTTTGTTCTACACTGTTTGTTTGAGTTTAAATGATTTGCAGCTTTCTTTCATCCCAGTGTCAGCTTGGGTTATCTACAGTCTTCCCTAGTTAGTTTAGCTCAAATGAAGGCACCCACACAGCAAAACAATGCTTAGACACATCTCCATGCTGCCAGCTACTGTAGCTGAGATTTTCCACCCTTCCTCTCTCCAACCAGTGCCCACAGAAACCAGCCAGCATTAATTAAAACCATTCCCTTGCTTGAGCCAGGGACTTGTGACTGCAAAGAGGAGCCGGGTTAGTGTTCAGAGCTACTGTCATGGTGAGATGGGCCCCATGAGGCTGGATAATGGGAAATTTCCCAAGACTTGGCTGGCTTATGCTAGTTTGAATGGCTGTAAAAACAAAATTAGCACTGCAGAGAAGGGGCTTGTTACTTAAGACATGATCTGACCTTTATAGAAGCTTTAAACTCAAAAGTCTGGCTTGCTTACTTATTCTTTCATTTCTGAATCTTCCTCCAAGGAATGTAAAGTCCAATCTCCCATTTTGGTCTTTGTTCTCTTCTGGCTAATAAATTAGGAAATTTGTGGCTGTCAGCTGAAGAATTTCATCAAAAGTATATTCAAAGCAACTGCTCTCCCATATTCACTGAAAAGTGTTAATCAAAGACAAATAAGCAGTTGTAAACAATCCAGAAAATCTTCTTTCCTCACAAGTGCCATCACCTGACTGTGAGCAATTGTGTGAGCATGATGTGCTGAGATAGCACATCCCAGCTGAGTTGAACAAACACTTCAAGCCTGCCCCCCACAATGGGACAAAGCACAGATTAGTGGGGAACTGCAAGGCAATTAATAACTTGTTGAGGACAGCACTTAGTTGTTTTGGATCAGATGATGTGTCTGAATTAGAAACAGTTTGCTTGTCTGTAGCTCTTGTAGTGATACCAGCACATCAGGCACTAAAGCTCCAGTGTGGAGAGGACCAAAACTTCTACTGTAATAAACAGACCCAGTTTACTACTTGTTTCTTCAGTCTGACCAAGATGTTGCGAGGCTTCAGATCCATGGGTGGTCAGTACACCTGTGTTGACTGCAGAACACACTTCTCATTTGAAAAACAGAGGGGTGGTGGGGAGAAGACACAGACCCAAGTGATCCTTTGCAGGTCAGTGTAAATGAGTATGAGAATGAGCCCTAGCATCACACTGGAATGACTACATTGAACTCTTGTAAAATCCTCCAGTACAGCAAGGGCAGAGGTGAGAGACTGGCAACCCAATCAGAAACGCATCAGCGTTTTCTGTTCAACAATTTTGTAATCTCAAAGGCACAAAGCTCCCTTGCCCCAGGTGTGTCCAGAGTGAGGGGAATGCTGCCTGCATGCAGAGCTGACCGAGTACCCCACATTGGAGTTTCAAAGTGGTTTTGAACCCTGCGTGGCATCTGGGCTCTCAGTGCCTTCAGACATGCTCACAGTTCTCACCACTCATTTCTGTTTAAAGTGGTTTTAGTTTGCACAGATATCAGGCTACCACACCTAGTGATAAGCCAGGTATTCATAAACAAAGCAGACCATGGCTTACTCTGGTCAGGTTCTTCTCATTCTGAAAAATTTAGTCATCCATTGAAGTGGCAAAACACACACCATGTGATTTAGTCACAATAATATATGACAATTTTTAAGAGACAGCAGCAGGATATTTGCCCAATAACAACTTCCTGTATATTAGCATAGTGAAGGGCTGAATGACCCTAGAAGTAGAAACAGAGGGATAAAGCAGGTTTCATAAGCTGTGCCACTGAGCTAAAGAGACATCCATAATTTTTCCATATGGGGTCAGCTTATGTCCACTTAAGCTCATTATCTTGAATCTGGAGCTGTTCCCAAGCTGCCAGGTTTGAAGCTAGCAGGCGCAATGCTGTGATACTCTGTCCAGCACTTCCAGCTCTGTTCTTTCTATACAACTCAGCGCCACATAGACCTGTGATGCTTCAGGATCCAAGGTAGCATGAAAACTCGGGGCAGCACAGCACAAAAGTTCATAACCACTGCCAGATTGAGGTGAGCCTGCTCAGCACATGGCGTAGCAGGAAAACAGAAAGCCCATGGTTAAGCAAAAGCATTCTTCAGCTATTACATTAGAGGGAAATAAAAAAAGGTTCAAATTCCCATCACTGTTAGTCAGCATCTTTGAGGGTTTGTCAATGACTCAGTGACTTGCTCTAGGATAACCTCAGTGGCACTACCCTGAGTTAAGTCACTTCCTTCATTGAAACAAATGCTAAAAAAAGAGCTTAAGACCACATGGTCTTCCCCAGGGTAATGATTAAAAACAACCCATTAAGATACTTAAACACTGAAATCAGTAGGCTTTAAGTATATTGTCACCAACTGGCACTTCTACTCCCATGTTTGTTACTACCTTCATGTTCTCCTTCAGGGAGTAATTCTTGAGGAAAATCTCTGCAATTTAGAGAACTTTCCTTGGGATGATTCAGCAGTTTGCCACAAAATTTCCCATTTTCTGCTCCCCAGGGTCTGGTGGAAATGAAAAGCAAGAGAGCTGACTGTGGTAACTCCTGCTGTTGCATTTCAGCTTTAGCTGAATAAAAGAGGCCCCGCTGAGTTTTCCAAATAATGTGGTTTCCTCTGGAACTCCCCGTTGCTACAACACATCTTCCCTGCTTCATTTGTATTCCACATGTCTGAACAGAATTCTTAAAAGAGGGACTGTTGCTGAGAAAAGAAAGAGATACAGCAGCCGCAGGGCTGGGGTCACCTGTGCTGGTGGGCTGCTGGGTGGCCACCAGCTGCATGTTTTCTTGTGCTGAGCTCTGGAAATAATCTTTGCTCCAACGTCAGCAGTGTCAGTCCAACAGTCTGCAAAGGACTGTGAGGGGTCCACACACAGACAAACTTAGCAGCCTCAATATCCTGCACAGCTGAGGCAAGGGAGCTGTAAGAAAACCCCAATTGTTGCACACAATGGATCATTAACAGACGGAGAGAAGATTAACAACATTTTGAAATGGCCTTCAATAAGGAAGTGGGTTTCACCTATAGTGTCCCTTTCCTCCAGATAAATGAGCTTCTGAGCAGAGCAGATTGGAGCTCTCTGAACATACAGCAATGGGATGAAGAGAGATCTGCAAATGTACCAGCATTTCCTTGCTAAGGAGCAAGGACAGGACAGCCTCCCTTTGGCAGCAGACAATCATGGCTCTTCACACCTGGGCTCTGCAATGAAACTCAGTCAAGATGGAGACCTTGGGACTCACACATACCTGAGCAGAGCTGGCTATTTAACAAGGGCAGCCCTTAATTGAAAACTGTGGGAATAAAACAGGCAGATTGGGGTAAAACTCACGAGTTCTTACCCGTGCGATTGCAAGTAATTTTTCCTCAGTCTTCAAAAGAATCCACACGAGGCACTGTGCACCAAGGGAAAGGCTGTGCTGGGGGATGTGCCCTGGTCTCACACATGCTTGGCTGCCACTGTGTACAGAAACAAGAGCTCAGCCAGAGGGGCAGCTTCCTGCGGGTCCACAGCATTGCCCTGCTTGGCACCACACTAAGCAAACAGGGCACTCTGCAAGAACCCAGCAGTGTTTGCCATGTTTGGGCAGCCACAGCACAGAAGATATCTTTACAATGGCCTTTTGCCAGCTTTTCTTTTGTGCTGCTTCTTTTCCTTCTTCCTACATTTGCTGCCCAAGTTAAGGTCTTTGCTTGTTGTTCCCCTCTCCCCTTCCTCACTGCTGCTACTCAATTCCTTCTTAAGTTTGGGGACAGTCTCCCAAGCACACTTGCATGAATGCACAATTTTGCAAGTGTCACATATTCTTTTTGAATGGAATAAGAAGCAGCTATATACCAAGACAACTGCACCTATGCATGAGCTTTCATACAGGTTGTAACTGTATTTAGAGAGGAAAAATCAAATGCTGAAGTCTGGCATCTCTTCTCTTTTCCACTTTTTTCACTGCCATCTGACCAATACAGTCAAGTCTTACTTGTTTGGGGTTTTTTTCTTGAAGGAATTCTGCATTTATATAATACATCTTTTTCTATATTTGACTTCTCTTTATATAATTAAATTACATAATTTTTCATCTCCAATTTTTTAAAGTTTTCAATGTTTCATCAATCCATTACTCCAAAGTTTTACCATTTTAAAAGCAGCAGTAAAAGGGATGCCTCCTGACCACATTTACCATGTTCCCAATGATGGCCAGTGTGTACCCACCACACTGCTTCCCTCCTTCAGGAGCTGACTGGGGGAAGAGCCCACCTGATGAACTGCTTATGAGCTAATTAAACATTTATAGGTGTAATTCATACAAAGAACAGAGAAGCCATAGGCTTGGATGAAAGCAATCAAATAATCCAAATAGACTGAGAACTACTAGGGCATAAGTAGTTTGGAGCTGCCAAGTAGCAATTAAATCACAGACACAGAGAATCAAATGCCTTTCCCACCATAAAAAAAAATGAAATCACAGGAAAGTTTCAGGCTTTGATGACACACACAGGCTTTGAATTCACATTGGGCCAAAGTGTCCTAGATGTGTCTTTTTTTCCCTCTTTTCCTTCAGAGGGAAAGCCATATCTGTTTCCCCAAACTTGGGCAGGAATTTAATGATCTGCTACATGTTTTTCCTGAACTCTAATGAAGGAAATACAGAAACAAATGGGAAAACCACAAACCAGATAAAGCAGTGGGAGAACCAAGGGCAGAATAAGAGAAATTCATAGAGCACCATGCTGACATAAAGGCCAGGGAAAATTACTCGGAGGTAATTGGAGTATTATGAACGTTGTTAAAAAAGGCTTGATGCAAGGAAAGAAATTGTTCAATAAAGCAGAAAACTGTGCATGTCTAACAGGAGTCCAGCAGAAAAATTCCTGCCCAACTCAGGTAAACCCCTGAATCTGGTATTAAGGATTTAGAAAGAGGAAGTACTGCAATGAAAAAAGGTTCTGGTTCTGAGAGCACAGAAGATAAAAGAGGCAGTAGGCAAACCTAAACTCAGCTAGAGTCTTGATCATCGCTGTGTTATCAGGAAGCAGGTACTGTTCTCAGAAACAAAAAATAAAGATATAGAAAAAATGTAGGAAAAAAGTCCCTCAGACGTACCTTTTGTACATTTTAATGCTCCATTCATAAATTAAAAGACTTTGGCTGAAACTGAAACAGTTACTGTCAGTAAGTGTGGCAAGGTGAGAACACAAAGAGGCATGACAGCAGCGGGCATAGGTGATGAGCAATCCTGCTTCCTTGAAGATATCACTCCTGTGCTCCAGGCTGGGGAGAAATATTGTTTCCAGATGATTCAGGTGCTGGTTTAGTGCAGTCTCATCTGTGTTAGCAGAGGAACCAAACAGGGGGATCTGCGCGGTCATGTATTGCATTAGCTTTTCCTCCAGATCTTTTCTCCAGAAGTTTGGGCTCCAGGTGGAAACAGACTCTGTCTCTAGGCCATTACCAAGCCACTCTGCTTCCTTCTGCTTCTCCCACTTCAGTGATTCCCCCACTGACTGCAATGGCTCCAGGAGCATCCTGTCACTTCCACCGAGTGCTTCTCCCACTACAGTCCACATTTGTTCAGCCAGCAGCACATAAAGTGATTCAGACTTTTTCATACCATCCTTTCCAGAATGCTCCAGATTATGAATTTGTTCACAAGCTTCCAAAAATTTTCCTTGCTCAATGAATCTGCAGATGGTTTCCTCTGCAACAGAATAAGAACACAATTTGATGTTTGTTTATGAGTCTATAGGACCATAACTTTAATATGCAAGTTATGAAGTATCTTGTTTACATGTATTCCAAAATTCCTCAGGATCTACTCAAGATCAGCCCAGTTAAGGTCTAGCACTAGCATCTATCAGTTTCCTCAGGCAAAGCACTTTTCCATTTCTAATATTCTTTCATCCTTTCTTGTCCAGGTTAACCAGGCCTGCAGATTAGTCTGAAGCTTTCTCCCATCATTCCAGAGACCTCATCATGTGAGCAATGAAGGTTCATTAATTTCAGTCTTTCCTTAAGAAATGTATCTTCTGTCCAGAATAAAACATTAAAGAAAGGACATCTTCTGAACAAGCCAAAAGCTGAAGGTCAAGCCTGGAAGGAATTCTCTGCCTCCTCTACAGAAACCCTGGCAGGACCAAAGTGCTGCAAGCCCCCTTGGAAAGATTTTCAGTGCTGCTTGTTTCCAATGTATCTTACCTAGCACATCCAGCCAACCAACAAGAGTTAAATGTACTCTCACAACAGATACACAGAGCTGTAGGGTTTTTTCCCATGTGTTTTATAGATTACAAGGCTGAGCAACGAAGGGTTAAGGTTTGTCCAGAGGTATCTGGAGCAGAGCCCAGAGGACAAATCGAACTTGATGAGAATGCAGGGAAAATTAAGTAAAGCCAGAAGCAGTGGAACTTAAATAATTCAGGATACAACTTTGGATGTAGAGTGAAGAATGAAAGGAGTATGAACTTCCACTGTGTTTTGCCAATATCCTTCCTACCTTTCCTCTATGAAAACATTTCATATGTGAAGTAAGAATTAAATTGAACAGTACTGGAGGGAGGAACATGACATGAAATGGAGAAGGGTGGATGCAAGGATGTTCAGCAAAGCAATTGGCAAATTATTCAGGAGGGGTCTACAAGCTGCACCTGTCCTGCCTCGATACATACAACACGTGGGAAATGTTTAATTGGCACAACCAGTCTGTGTGCAACCCACCTCCCCCTCCCATCTGTGGATGAACAGCCCAGTCTTACAGATGGGGTGTTGGTCACACATACATCGTCTTTCTCACAAGACACATCAGTAGTCTTACCAGTAAAAATAAGAAGAGTAAAGAGAAACATCTGTGAGGCAAATAAAAAGTGAAATACAGAACTGTCCAGAGTAGTTAGTGTAGGGTTCGGAAGGGACAAGAATTCAGGCGAAGGATGGGGAGGAGGAGAGTGGAAAGCATCTATTCCAGAAGCTGATGATAAATAAGAGCCTGTGGGATGGGAGGGGCAGAGAAGATCCAGGCCTGAACCCAGAGATAACTTCAAGGTTACCTGCAGGCATCCCTCTCTCCACTCCTTTCCTACTGGTTGGCCTCTTCAGCAAATTCCCTGTCACATCCTCAGCACCAACCTTCTCCACCATCTCCTTCCCACCAACCACAGTCTTCAGTAATTTGCCTGCCAAGGTTTTCAATGTTGCTTTCCTCTTCATGTCCTGCTTCTTTCTCTCCTCATGTGTGGCCTTAGGCAGTATTCTTGCATTTTCCCCAGCCATTTTCTCGCCCTTCTTGTTGCCTCCTCCCACAAAGGCTGCCCAGGAATGCTTTGTCTTCCTCATGATCCAATCAGATTCAGGTGTTTTCTGTCCAACTGGGAATACTATCTGAAGAAAACATGGGAAGAAGTTCTATGCAAAGTAATCTTAGTGTCTATCTCCTAGAGAAGTTCTCTCTTCTTCTGATTTATTTTTTTTTCTGTGCAGCTACAAGCTTCAGCTCCCTTTAAAAAAGTCTAACCTGGTTCCTGTCTGTGCCAAGTGAGGACACTTTTATAGGCTTCCAGCCCTCTTATGCAATCTTCCCTCTTCTGGGTAAATAATGTCAAAAACCTCATACATAATCTAACCACAAGCACTGGGGGAAAGCCAGGGGGATTTTTGTAATTTTCTAAATAACTAAAATATTCCGGTACTGCCAGTTATCTTGATGACAATCCTACCAGTTTAAGGGAGTTGATTAGTAATAATTTCTATGAAGCACACATACTTTTCCACCTACCTCACATGGGCCCAGGCTGCACCTGAATTTTTCTTCGGTAGGAAGATCACATCTTCCAAGGGGCCAAGATTTCCCTCACCTCCCAACAAGCCTAGTGCCAGCCACCAGGGATGTAAAGACCCAGAGAATGGGTGTTGGTTTCCATGTTTTAGTAACACCACTCAGAGGAGATATGAGCAATCTCAGCTTTCTGGAATGTGCAATATTCCAGCAACTATGTACACTATTATGTATTATTTTAAATTTATATACACACACATGGATATAAATGGCATAACATTGCAGCAATCCACCATATGTGTGTGTGTGATTACATGTATGCACACATATGGATCAGTTCACCAGCCAATAACCACAAGTGAAGAAAAAGGAGGTGTATGCTTGGCATGAGGTCTATACTGGGCTGCTAAAGGTTCTGACCATAAACCACAGAAAAAATTCCTCCACAGAAAGAATCCTTTAAATCCAGGAGCTTGTATTTAAAATAGATTTATCTTTTTTTTTTTAAGTTCCTACACTGCTGTGAGAACTTGGAGGGGAGTTGAAATGATGTCCTTACCACGCCCTTCTTGCAAGAGAATCGAAAACTGGGTTTAATTCTCCATTCCATTATTATAAAGATTAAATCAAAAACTTGAGGATTTTCATCAGCTGAGGACAGTTTGTATTAATCATTACAAGCTGTATTGATTCAAAACCATGCAGTATGCAACAATGATTTCAGGGGTATAAATTTAAGGTGTTATTTTTCCACACATCATCTAGACTGTTTCAAATATATTAATTCATATTTCTAGGTTTAATGCCTGAAGTTTCTTCCAAGATTTTCTACATTTTCATGATAGTAAAATTCCACTAGTTTCCTGCTTGGAAACCAAGTAAATGTTATGTTGTTCTGGCTCTTTTATCAGTGCTTAATTCCGCCAGCATGTTATCACAAAGCCGTTTGATTCATTAGTAACAATAGAGAGGAGGAAATAAATACATTTCATTTGGAAAGAGAAACAGAAATTCCAGCAGTGGTCACACATTTGAGCTGCTTCCAGTAGGAAATACTGAGGTTGCAAAATACAGTGTTTTCCCAGCTTGTGAATAAAGCTGAAAATTGAGAGGCTTTATACACATTCCATTTTGACCTTAGTTTTTAATCAGCTGAAGTTAAAATGTTTCATTTGGAATGTTATAGCTGCACAGTATATGAATACAAGATGCAGTAAGAGGGTCATTACTCAGAGAAGAATTCCAGGCGTGCTGAAACCCTTCAGCAATATTTTCCCATGAAAATTCCAACACAATATGTTTATGTTTCACTTCATCAGCATTTTTCCACCAAGCCTGTCTCTAACAAAAACCATTTCCCTAGATTTCTCTGTGGAAGGAAATTAGATGTCAAAGTGCCAGACCTGAAGGCAAGACTCTCTGCAGTACACAGATTTTGAGCACACTTAAAATTGCAGATCGTGCCCTAAACTGTGGCAGCATGATGTGTGGGAATTGCTGTGTTTTCCCAGAAAGCTTCTTTCAAGGGAATACAATACAAGCCTGGAAATACAAATGGAAAGTGAGGAGTGACTGCAGAGATGGACTGACATCCTGAGGCTAGGATCAACTCTTATTCCATGGACCACTTGACCCACTCAATCAAGGCAATGTCAGACACTCCCCAAGATGAGAGTGTCCTCGGGGCACAGTCCACCCAAGCACTGCAGCACCAACAACCCACTCTCCTCTGTGGCTCCTCTGTCCTGCTTCTCCTCACTCACAAACCAGGGCAGCCAGAGGCAGAGCCATGGCCTCTGGCAGCAGGCAGCCAGGAGCTCCCTGTGAAGGGACAACAGGATGGGGATGGTCGGTCTGACCAAGGGTGCTGAGCCCAGAAGCAGCAGGAAGTGATGCCCCAGCCATCAATTGTCACCCACTCTGCACCCCCTGCCCACAAGTGCTTTGGGTTGAAGGATGTTGTCTCTGAGGGGAATGCACTCTTGCAGGAGGGGACATGCCACAAGGAGCTGCCCAGAGGCCACCAGCAGCCTGCTTTTCTGGGCCTGTGTGCCTTAACAGCACATGCATGGTGTAGAGGTCTCTCCCCTCTGTCTCTAACGCTATGTTACTGCTGAGGTTAAAATTTTGCTGTTAAAACATGGGGATTATTTGAGTCTCTAGGAACATCATCTACCACAGTGCTCCCATGGATGGTGTTATGCCAAGACAGGGAAAGCTCACAGGGAAGCTACACCTTTGCATAAATTGTTGAGACTAAACCAGAACAGAGGTTTTTCACAAAGAGTTTACATAATGTAAAGGGGATTGTTTATTGTCCAAAACCATTGTTTTGGGCAAAGGAACTGGGGCACAGCCACGTTTTATCTGCTCCTTCCATGGGCTCCTGAGCTGCTCACCCAAGGGGAGCCATTCCAAAGAAAGAAGGGCATTAGAAAACCACAAGGACACAGGACCAAGAACAAGGACAGTTCTGCCTCTGAACAAACTCCTTTGTCAGGTGTACCAAATTACTTTCTTCTTCCTCCAAAGCTACTTCTTGGAAGCCAGCCCTCTCCTTCTTCCTGGTGTTTCAATGCCTCCATTTATTCACAGTGGGATGTTGTCTAGCAGGGTCATTCTCCCTGCCATGACCCTGCTATGCTTACTGTGAAAGAGAAGCAATTTGTCTCCTAGGAACATCCCTAGCATTCAGGAGTTTCCCTCATTTCCTGGAGATCCTGGAAAAGTCCACAGCCTCCCCACATGACTGAGACTCTGTCTTCCTATCTTGGAAAAACTGTAACTCCTTTGTCTTTGGGATTTTCCATTAAACAAGTGAATATCTTGGACAAATTTTTTTATTATTTATCTGTTGACTTAAATCTTTATCTTTCTATTTCCCAATTCTTGTGCCTATACAGAAAAAGTCTTCATAGTAAGTGGATTGTGTGTCTGACCTGAACAATAGTTGTTTGGTCTTGAGCTACCCAGATGAAGTCAGACTATTAGTACGACAAATCAAATGACTTTGCAAGAGTCCAATTACATTAATATTCCAATTCCAGCATTGCAGTGATGTCCCTGCTTGCTTTGCAGGGACACTACACAAACACAGTCAGGCATAGACAATAGAAACTTTGTGCTCAGTAGCATCTGCTATATGAAATACACTTGGTCCTAACAGGCAGGCAGATTGCAGGAGAGAAAGAATTTTCACCTCTTGTTTCCAGCACATGCAGGTACTTTCCACCACTTTGAACCAAAGGCATGAAACATGACAGAAAGGAATATTAATCATGATGATAAAACATGCAGAGCATGGCACAGAAAGGTGTTGGCTTCCTAGGCTATAAATCCATGCAAAATCGCTTTGTGAAGCTATGTTGCAGTCTGACAGTGTGTTCCTCCACTCACACACAGCACCTCTGATTTCGTCAGCAATCAAAGAGCAAGTCTCTACTCCAAGCAAGGTAGGTTTTTTTGGAGAGAGAAAACAAACCAACAAATAAACAAAACAAAAGGGCCTTCCCCTCACATTTGACATTGCAGCTGCCATTGCCATCACAGTTATATACAAGAGATGACTTTGTCTATTGTGCACAGTTAGATGTTTATCATCCTGTGGAAAATGTATATTGATTCTTATTTCCTAAGGAAACAAGACAGCACAGCCAGAGGTTGCATGTATCTCTGTATTCACGTGATCCCATAACCTAATGCACAAGAGTGGATCTTAAGCCAGTTTTAACCAATTTTAAAGCTAGTTTTAACCAAACTGACAGAAGGTGTCTCACCCAAAATAGTACACCCTTACTTCATAAACATACACATTTGAGGAGAGGCTAGACCTTCACTGCCCCTGCTAAGGAAGAGACCACAGCATGAACTCAGCCTTTATTTCACACCAGAGACTCCACCTGGCAGCTCAGTCTGAAGATACACAAACAAGGTTTCCTGGCCTCTGGTGCTCAGCAAATCCCTTGAACTCTCCAGATAACCTGTGTGTGTGTGTGTGTGTGCAAGAGCAAATAAAGCAGCACAAATATTTAATACAGGCAGCCTCTCCTATAGCAACAGATGAAACAAAATTTCTTCCCTACAGCGACTCCTGGTCCCAGGCTGCAACCTTTCGCCTCCTGAGATCTGTACTGCCCTGAACAGGCCACAGATTTTGGAGCAAAAGGGAAAGAAGAAAGGTTCTTCCTTTCTCTTCCTGAGTGTGTTTGCTTGAGTAGCTTTACTCTGCTCAGCCACTGATTTTCATCCAGTTTTGAAAGAGTAGTCTGAGACTTCTGTCCTTCTCTGGATTTGTCTGAAACTGGAGGAATTTGGTTTACAAGGAGATGACAGGCAGATGGATTTGCAGAGATGCTGCATGGTTCAGCAACCACGCTAAAGTCCTAAGGACAATTTCCCCAAAGAACTGGATACTGCTCCTTCCCCTGCCCTGAACACTGAAACAAAACATTGGATGTGATACAAAATTTTGCACTTCCACTCTTTTCCCTCTGATTGTGAGGACCCCATTTCGAACTGACCTCAATTTTCACTTAATTAATAACCTACTTTGCTGCTCCTTTAGAACATTTTTAGCTAATTCCTGGGGATTTTGCCTAATTCTGTTTTTTCTTTTCAGAATGAAACAAGCATTGCTTTAAGGAAAATGCTTCCCCTTTTGACAAAAATGGCAATAGAAGCAAAAATAAATAAAACACGCAATTCCCAAAATTTTAAAAATTAACAGTAGAGAGTCAAGCAATAGAGGTGTTTGAAGTGGCCCTAAAAATCCTTGCACTGGGAATATCTTAATCCACATAGTAAGAGAAGACTGAAAATACTTTTTGGAGTAGCAGCTTAGTCTTCAGCAAAGTTTTCTGCCACATAAAACACCACAGCTCTGCCAGTCATGTTGAAGAGCAGACACCCAACAGCTTGGTTTCTAATCTTAGGAGTTATCTGAAGTTATCCAAGGAAGACTCCAAGGGCAGCTTTGCCAGAGGAAATCTACTACTTAAATGCTGCTTGGCCTCCTAGGAATGGAAAGAGCTCTTTAAAAAAATTAGTCGTGTATATTGTTTGCTAGTGCGGTGAAGAATGCATTACCTCAACCACTACCATGTCTCCTTTCAGATGATCCACGATTTTATCCAGAGGTGTGTTTTTTTGGAAATGTTTGTATTATGAATATTTCATCTACATTTGGACAGACAAGCCTAAAATTTTGAGTCTCTTCATTTGCCTTAGATCAACAGGATTCCTCTGTGCATTTTTACATCAATTCTTTCCAATTTTTTAAGTAAAAATGCAAAGTTCAATTTCAGAAGAAACTTCCTACACACATCTGTACACACAGCCCTACACAGAGCAGCATATGCCGAGATTTGGGACTGAAAATCCACATGACATCATTTACGTGCTTTTTTCTGCTGCCACAAGAGGCCAGTGATTGTGTAAATTCCAGTCTTCAGTGTTTCTCCCCCAGTGCACTGACATGGCTCCACAGGCACATCTGCCAAACACCATCTGGAGGCTAAAAATCATAACTACTGATCAGCTGCCAGGACACGCCAAGACCCCTGACAGGAGCCAAGCACATTTCAATATTAACAAAATATCAAAAATTAACTATTTCTCCCCTCAACGTTCCCTGCAAGTGTGTCTGGCTACAAACTAATGCAGAAATATCCCATGCATTTGCACTGCCAAAGGAGCTATTGTATGGGGCATATTGTTATATTAATATATTTAAATAAATATATATATATATTATATATTGACATATTAATATGTAATGCAGTAATATATCAATATATTAATACATTTATTAGTATGGGGTGGGGTATATTTACAACAATACCCAGGGCACTCATCCTCGTGGTTGAACAGGTTATTTAGGAAAGGAGGTAGAAGAAAAGAGACCAGCCTTTGTAAAGACACTTAATCTTCAGAAATGTTTAGTACCAAGTGTCTCCTGCTGTCATTTCTGGACAACCTGAGCAAGAACTCCATTCCCACCCCACAGTGAGCAGCAGCCTGGTTTAACCATTAGCCCTGGTAAATCTCAGGGTATCCAAGATACCAAATCACACTGTTAAAAGGTCTGTTTTGAAAGATTTTTGCTATCTTTGCACTGGAGCTTGCTAGCTACAGAGAGGGACTTGCCACAACAAGAGGCACCCAAAAGGGTCCCAGGAGAGAGCGAATCATCCTCTGAAATGACTTCAGAAAAATACCCTGGGGAGCAACTCTTCATGAGCACAAAGAGAAGCATTAAATTTTTATTAGTACCAGTTCAGGCTGAATAAAGCAGGCTTCCCAAATATATGGTGATAAAACATTTACACTGCATCACTGGGTTTTCTTCCAAAACCAGAAAAGCATTTAGAAGAGAAATGACACTAGAAAATTCAGCACTGTTTCATGATGTGGAAGCTTCCTGAGGTTCTTCAACATTTTCAAACCCATTTCTGTCTTACAGGAATGAAAGCAATACCAAGAAAACAAGAGATAGGCAAAACCTGGGGAGGGAGGTATCAGGAACGGGCAAAGAAAAGAAAAGAAAAGGAAAGAGCATTTGTAATGCATGCATCTGCTGTCAGTATCAGGATGTATCTCATCTTTCCATCGCTTCCCACATCTCAGCAGAGTGGAGGGAGTGCTATATAAAGATTCAGAGACACTACCCCAGCTCCCAAGAGCTGCACAGCACCAACTGCCAGCACACTGGCACTGTTCCCCTGCCACCTCCTTCACAGTCACTCTGCCGCCCTCATCGCTCACAGAAAGGTTCTCCCTGCAACGGAAGAAGATGTGGTCGTCAAGGAACCAAAATTAGGTGACTTGTAAGGATGTTTCTAAATTATCAAGCAAATTAAAAAGGGAATTACTATTTTTTTCCCATCATGAACAAGCACATTATCTGCACTCTTACAACCTTAGATCTCCTGCACGTATTATTTACTGGCTGTCAAGACCCAAGACTCTTGAAAATTAATTTAAAAAAAGCATTAAGGCCACATTGCAACAAAGGATTTTAAGTAACTGACAATTTCCTTTTGTTTCAAAGAGAATATTCAGCCTCTTAACTGTACACATCTGTTTAGTGAGCAGGAAGTAGTGGTGTAGAGTGGTATTTGTACAGTCCATGACTACATGACAACAAATGCCTTGGAGTCAATAACCTCTGAAAATCACACACACTGCAAACCAAGTTAACACAGCTGATCTTGACACAGCACAGAATCACTGGAATTTCAGGCAGCTGCCTTGGAGCTCGTCTGTTTGAATAAATGGGCCAATAATGGTATTTTCTGCACAAGGTTTTAATGTTGAGCTTCCAAGCCAATTAATGTTGTATGTTCACTGAGGTCTCCTTGGCTGTTTCCCCACTCTCCACAGTTCAATATGCCTTACTCGTGTGGGCAAAACATGTAAAATAGTAGCAAAAATATTAGCTTTCATGCTGAAGACCTGTTTTACATCAGGAAAAAGATGACTGAACTGATTTTGTTGATGAGGACAAGAAGATGAACTGGGCCCTCCCTATCCTTGGTTCCTATTAACCTTACCATGGGTAACAATTTAGTATACAAAAAAGCAAGACCAAAGAGCTGTAAAATATCTTCTGGATAAAAGTGTCTATGGATCACACTTTGTACTAGTGTGACCTGAGTCCTTCATGTCTGCAACTGCCTTCCCCTACCCTCTGCATATGTAAATAAAATGGAGAAAAAGCATATTAACATTTTCTTTCCTCTTCCTTCCCAGTCTCAAGGAGCCATCACACCCAGATAAATCAGGAACTCCAAGCTGGACTGTAATTTTATATAAAATATATAATGCAACAGATCTTCTGTGGTGCAACTAGTTCCAAGAAGAAGCAGATGCACCTTATGATTAATAATTTATTCTAACATTTTTGAAAGGAAGAGATGGGAAGAGATATTGATATGTATGGCAGGTACTGACTAATATTTAAAACCTTTGGCATTACCATATGTTCCTGGAAATAATTCCCAGTGCTATTAATTGCTGTCATTGATGACGGTATGTAAATGACTGTCTAATCTGCATATACAATTTAATAATTAGATGGCATATGTAAGAGCAGTTATTTATAGGTGCAAAATCAGAGAAAAAGTTCAAACTCCATTTTTATAATATGTGTTCTCACAAATCAGATCCTCTTGACCATAGATACAGATCTTCATTACTAAGTGCCCTATCTCAGGTTAAAAAAAAAATAAAAATCACAATTAATAACTCAGTACTAATTTTCCCCTGTGATGCACTGATTCAGTAATGCTCACATCGAGCCTTCTGGCAGGATGTTATAGCTGCTGTCCACAAAATGCCTGTCAGCTTCTGGAGCTCACTACAAACAGAACAAGCCAGGGAAAAACCCATCCCACTGAAGGTTTGTCCACTGCACTCAGTGAAGGCTTGGTCTATTCTTATGAGCAGCTGACCTGGATTCTCTGCTTGAATGAGAGCATTTCCCAGCATCAAGGCTGCTCAGAGTCAGAAATTCATGTCTCGCTTATCACGAGAGATGGGAAAAATATAGAAGAGGATATAATCTTAAGGGAAAGCAATGGCATCTGTCTGCCACAAAAACTTTATCCACACCCCCAGAGGACTCCCCAACAGAGTTCTGCTCTCATTTCAGAGTCTGGAAAGGGCTACAGCTCTCCTTAGGGCACAAGTGACAGGCCAGGCAGCCATGGCTCCGTGGAGAGGCTGAGATGTGCCAAAGCTGTGGAGGACACAACGCACAGCAGCGTGGCCAGCTTGCTGCTCCGGAGCCACCTGCAGCTCGGAGGCCGCTCCGAGGCAGCTCCTGCCAGCAGCGAGGCTGCGCTGGATCAAGGACTGCTGGTTCACATCACACCAATAGGAAATGAGCCAGCAAGGGCTGCTGAGCCCTGCACTGCCAGGTCGTGGTGGGATCCAGCTGCAGACTCAGCACATCCATCTCCCCTGGGAAGCTAGGGAGGCCTCAGTAAGGCAATGCCATGTCCTATGGGTGAGACACTTCTCCTTCTGCCAGTTCTCCAACATGTGGGAAGCCCATCCTGTGGCATTCAATATCGTAAAGATAGTGGTAGGCTCAGGAGGGCCTACCTGAAAGATGGGTCAGCCCTGGGGAAAAGACTTTTTCATCCAGTCTCTGCTGCTGATCCAGTTTGCCCTCATCTCCCTGAGATGCTATCAAGCCCCTCCACATGCCCATCCCAGTAATTTTGCATATTAACCAATAATACTCATGAGACCAGTGACCTCTGAGGGTGATTTCCAGGAAATCCAAGAGTGTCCATCACTGTGAGGGATGCTACCTTGATACCAGCCCTTGATGGCAGTTGTGACTGATGCTGAGCCGCCCACAGAGAACAGTTCCAGGTCCAGGCCAGGACCTGAACAATATCCATTCAGAAGGGATGAGAAGGAGATGGCAGATAGGGATGACTCTCTCATATGTCCCAAAGTGCAGCTCCTGCCCTAGGGCTATGTTGTAGTCCTGGCCACAGGGACAAGGACAGGAGCACAGACTGAGTCCATGGGGTGGGCAGGAGCTGGGAGGTCAAGAGTCATTTCCTTCAACACCAAAATGTTTCAATCTGTGCCACAGACAAAGAAAGAAAGCTAAACTGTATGTAAACATACACAAATTCAGGCCCACAGATCACAGAGATATCCTGCCCATTCTCCAGGCATGAGCATCCCAGACTGAGACTGCAGAAGAGGATTTCTGCTCATGTGGACCCTCACTGACTGTACCACACAGGTGCAACTTACGCATCCAGCCCCCACAGAAGGCAAGTGACTGCTGTGGGCCATGGTGCCAGTGAGCATTTCCCCAGCTCTTCTCCTCTGAAACCTCCAGAGGGGCCACCAAGAACAACAGAATCATGGAAAATGCTGATTTGGAAGGGACCTACAGGGATCATCCTCCAAGGAGTCCAACTTCTGGCCCTGCACAGAACATCCTCAAGAGTCACACCATGTGCCCAAGAGTATTGTCCAAAGAAGAGACTATAAGAGCAGTTTGACCACCTCTCAATTCAGACCTCGTTCAAGCAAATGCAAATGCTCTGTCAGGCAATGGGTTTTCCTCACCAACTTTTTTTTTTTTTTTTTCACGTGGGCAACATGCAAACTAGGTCAGTATTATTCCTACCAAAACACTTGCTATGGGTGTTATTTTTAGAAAAGCATGTGATTGTCTGACTTTTATTTATGAGCACACAGAAAGATCCACTGTATATTTTCCTGTCTGTCTTGTTTGGGGTGGTTTGTTTTTTCAGTTCTTTGGGTAGGTTGCTGAGATCTTGGGCCTCTTTTTAAAAGGCAAATTCAGAATATTAAGAGACCTTGCAGGTTATATGCCTTGGCTGTCAGTGAAACAAAGCACCAGCAGCAGTGAGCAAATGAAACCAGACAAGAGCACAGAAAGAATATGAAAAGGCAAGATAGTGACACAGGTAACAAGGGATGAGGATATGGAGCAGAAAAGATGCCAGGGGTTATGGGAGATGGGGAATCAGGCAGAGTTGGATGGATAATAGAAAACGTATATCTTCATAATTCCTATTATAATAAGAAAGGGTATATCCAAGACCTCAGCAACCAGACAAAAGTTCATTGAACAGAAATCTTGTCCAGAGATTCAAGTTTATTTTCTGAGAGATCTTCTTACCACCTTGGCACAAACAAAACAAGTCAAAAACAAAATCCTGCACCAGCTTTTCATTCAGCAGGTTAGTGGTCACAACCCTGATAGATCAGACATCAGACAGAGAAGCCGGGGGAGAGGGCCCCTATAACCAGAACTTTCTGTATCCAGATCTCTACTTGCCTGGCTTCCTGGCCTATCTGGGTAATCCAGAGTTTTTGCCCAGTGCTTAAGTCATCAGACTATCCAAGTTCTGAGGAGGTGAGTCCTTCCACTAACTGCATGGCCAGTGTGAATATGTGTACATCTCTGTAGATAATCCAGATTGCTCCTATAAGCAGAAAAAAGACACAGGAGTAGGCAGTGTCCTTCCTCTGAAGTGAATGCAGATATCTAAAATAGGCCTGTGAAGCAGCACACCAGCACTGGCTCATTCTCTTCATCAGCAGCAGAAAGATTTTATAATGAGCAACTCAGGCACTGATATGTGTATGTCAGAACAGATGAGGCACAGCCTAAATTTCCAGAAATTAACCACAACAAAGAATATCAGAAACCCATCTGCAGGCCCACTGGTCTTCTGACTTTCCATTCCCATGAAAAAAACAGATGTATATGATCTGTGAGGGCACATGGTCAGCTGTATGGCTGATGACTCCGGGCCATGATGGGCTGCAGACTGTGCAACAGAACCAGCAAAAGTTGCTTGCTAGGGTGAGTCACCTCAGCAGGAGGGAAGTTACACATTGAATTCTCTTTTCCCACCACCCCAGAACACAACCACCAGCCCAGAGCTTCTGTACAGCTGAGAAACACCTCTGGTTCTTGGTTTCAAAGCTGTACAAGGAACATCAGAATGTGCTGCTGAGAGGATGAAAGCATGCAGACAATCTTCTGCTGCCACAGAAAAAGGGAAGAGGTTGAGCTGGCTGGGAGAGTCTGGTGTTTGCTGACATCTTTTCTGTCTCTGTCTCTTGCCCAAGACCTGCTGCCCCAGAATAAGGGCCCTTTTGGGGTCTCAAGAGCCTCTTTGGCAATCCACCAACACATTACAGACACTAAAATTCATTAAAGTTGCTTTCATCTGTCCTTTGAAATTGATCTCAAACACTAAGCTCCCATCCCAAGAATCCTGTCTCCCTCAGGTAACAGCTGGTAAGATCCAGGTACCTGCAAAAGGACATTCTTTGTTCAAAAGAAGCAACACAGGCAGAGACAAAAACAACTGGAGCAGATCCAACTCACCTCCCAAACCCTAAATAACATTTCTTTCTCCAGCAAGACAATGATGGCACAGAGCATCAGATACAGCCTGCAGATGAAGTTACACAAACCAGGTCTTCCATGCAGGGCAGGCAACAGCAGGCTCTCCTGCAAACAGAAGTAGCACAAATGAACAGGGAAAGGACAGGCCCTGTTACGCATGGCATAACATGGGAACTCAACTCTGTCTAAGACACAGAGAGAAAGAATGGTGCTCAGGGATACTCAGGGGTGTTTCAAGAGCATGGGACATATTCTGAAAGCTGGAATGGCCTGGTTGATAAAAGCTGCCTGGAAGCTTAGCCATGCTTCCCTACCTCATCATCTAACATTGATATGTCACACATTTCTAATATCACTCCCAGGAAAACCACTGGTTTGCAACAAACATTATGAAGACAGCTTCTTATACTCCAAATTTTCCAATTTTTTTTCCATCCCTCATATAATACTTACACACAGTAATCATATTTCTGTAACCATTTTGGGGGGGACCAGTTAATCCACATGTACTTGATCAGTCACTGACACATGCATTCTCTTTCTTATTGTCTAAACCAGCAGCTAATACTGCCTTGAAAAAGAACTGAAAGCAGCAATTATTCACTGGACTCATTAGCTGCAAAAACAGATTTCCAGCCATTTCAGTTACACTCCTGAAATTACGCAGTTAGTAGCTGGTGCCAGAGTCCCATTTAGCTCAAGAGCCTTTTGTAAGAACAAACAATAGCTTCTTCTTCATTTATCTGGCTTCCCTTAAGAGGAAGAACTCATGTTACAAAGGAAGGGCTACATAATCATGTTTTACTAGCTCAAGGTACACAGGACTTTCAGAATTCCCTCAGAAATGTCAGTATTCACAACATCCATGAAAGTTATGAGTAGCTCAAAGGAACATGGTCTGATCTTAGTAACAGAAGAACTACTAATGAGTGCAGGACAATAGTCACAGGCCAACAAAAAGCAGAAGGAAAGATGTAATGGGATCTGGGTTATTAGCTGCGCTGTAACAGAAGAGCTGGTGCAAGCCTGCTCTGTATCCCACCAGCACCATGCATGATGTCTCTGAAGGTCACAGAGCCACCCCAGAAGCTGAAGGTGTTGCAAAAGTGAGAAATGCCACTCCTGTATTCCTGCTAAACAGAAAACACCAGTTCTCTCCTCTCAGCAAAGTGATCTTCCCCTCACTGTTACCTTTCCTTATGGGAATGTTCATGTGTCATTCCAGTACAAAGCTACTGGGAGAGCAAGTTCAAAATCACATCAGACTCATTCTTTAAATATCCCTTTTTTCTTTCTTTTTTATTTTTTTACAAGCATGAAATGAAGATATTGTGTCTTCTTCAGAGAGGGTAATGTTTTATTTAAACATGGCCTTCCAGTACCATGAATTTTACATGACAGAAGCTCCATCCCACAACATATTTAAACTTCTCCTCATTACTCTTCAGCCAGAAGATGTGGCACATCCCACCAGGGAGTCCTGGCACAGGGTCTAACTAACATTCGCAGGCCTATCCCTTCTCCATAGTGACCACCCCTGAAACACAGCCTGCTCTGAAGCATTGCCTTGGAGGAGACAGATCTGCTGCATCAGCTCCTGCCTGCAATGTGTCCCACTGAAATGCCCCCACACTCAGACTGTTTGGAATACACAGATGTGAGCAGAGATTTGGCAGGTCTAGCAAAGCCTCCTATCTGCTGCAAGGCCTCTGGAGGCCACAGATAAGCAAACCCAGGCAAGGGCAATGCTGGGGGCATAAATGTGCAAGCAAAACAAGACAGGCAGCAGATCAGACATGTCTTCCCATGATTTTGCATCTGTTGCAGAACTCAGTTGATGACTGTGGAGTTATACTTGGCAATGAGTGTTCAGAAAGCCCAGATTTTACAGTAAATGAAACGTATTCAGTTCTCAGTTAGCTATGGAAGATTAGCTGGGTTAACCAGACACTCCCTCCCATACTAACCACAGCATCACACATGGGTCACAAGCCCCTGGGCCATGCCCCACTTTCACCCCAGTGGGTTGAACCTGTCCTCACTCAGGACAGAAACTTGGTGGGTTTCCTACAAGCCTTTCACCTGTAGAAGATCTGAAGAACTTCTTATCCCCTAAATACCATATAGTCTATACAAGCCAGGATCTATTTTATCTAGGTTACCCCATCCCACATTTTCTTCAATGGATGAAAGCTGACGGTATTTACATGAACCAGCCAACACTAAAACAAGAACACACCACGTAGCCTGCAAAAGCTGTCCCAAGCATTAGGCAGCTGGTGTGCTGACACGGTTGCCTATGTGCTGAGTAACGATATCTCACTATTTCTTTGTGCTCCCTTACCCATCTCTTTCCATCTGTTTTTCCTTGGCATCCATTCAGATCATATGCTTCTCAAAGCAGGGCTTTCTGTTAGCACCTAGGGGATAATCTGTGACAGGGCACTGCAAAATCAGTCTGATTGATTTATGTGAGTAATTAGTGAACTGGAGTTGATGCTGTACAAGGACATGTGTATGAATGGGTTAAGCATGGTGTGTCTGGATAGAAAACGTGACTCATAAATGTTACTAACATTATTCGTTCTCATGTCCATAAACCTAAGTAATAAATGGGAGAAATGGAGTGGGTAGAAAAAGACAGCAGGCTGGCGGGCAAGTATCTCTCAAATACAACTGCACTGAATTACGGGTACATAGATCAGATGCTGAGAAGAGAAGAGCATTTGCTACTCCTACACATAGCCCCATTTCTTCTCTTACAGCTATTAACTTTGAATGCTTCTCTATTTTGTTTTTGTTTCATCTTTCATGTACATAGCCCAAGACTTGGATCTTATCTTCACGTATCCCAGTGACTTCCTGGCATGTCATGTGCACACACAGCTACACCCACACATTGAGGCATCTCCTTCTCTGCCTTCTGTACATGATGATAGTGCAACTACACTGGTCACCAGGACAACAGTCACAGCCTGTCAAACTGATAAGAACTAGGTTGGTTGGGTTCATGCTCTGAAAGAGAGCAAGACAGGGGCAATAAATGTAATACATAGCACTGAACTGCAAATGACATTTGGTTTTCCCCTTAGGGAGCTGAAATTAGAATGAACATGAGAGTAACAAAGAAAGGAGTCTGAAGAGGCTTGCTGTTTAACTTTTAAAGCTCCTTAGTTAATGAGGAGTGGGAATTTTCCTGTGTGAGACACAGGATTGGAGCTCAGATGTGAGGCTTATTTCAGCCCTCTCATGAAAAGGCAGAGGTTTTGAGCCCACATAGTCCCAAATTTCCAAAAGTGACCAAAGCTACTGCCATGCCAATGGGCTCAGAGGTTGTCAGTACCAGACACCAAAGCAGGGGGCAACTAAAAGAAATAAGCATTTACATTACTAGAATTGCCTTTCACTTACAGCAGCCAGGACTGCTCTGCTACCTCAGGCCAGCACCCAACATGTCTCTTGGCTGGATCTGAACCCACTGCAAGAGGATGACTCTATCTCTTCCTGCAAAACAGCCCCACCAAACAATACATAGTTAAATACAGAACTGGGGCATGCCATTAAAGAAAACTATTTTCCCAGACAGGCTTTTGGTAGCTATGGAAGTCAAGTTGTACATTCAAACTTTTGAATGCTGTCAAAGCTCAGGGAAGTACAGAACTGGTATCTCTCACATTCAGTCTTACAACTTCAAGGTCCACAGTCTGACCATTTTGTCAGTGCAGAAATAGATATGAAAGACAGTCTGAAAACAAAACCAGTTGTAACTCTAAGTGAAGTCTATTTTATCATGTTATCTATAGCCTATGGTAGGAGTAATTTATTAAAGTGGTGAAGCCTTGTCACAACAAAAAGGAACTGCACATATCCAGGTGAAGTAAAAGAACTTTGGTAAGACTATCCCTCTAAAACTGTTAAGAAACACTCTCCTGTCTCTTTGAGTGATACTTATGGACACAGCAGGGCTTCAACCAAAGCAAGACTTGTGTTAGCTGTGTTCAAGTAAGGTCTGAAAATCCAGGTCACACTGGGAAAGATGTAATCTAAATGGGAAGAGGAAAGCAATACAAATACTGGCAGACAACATCTGATGATAAAGGCGTAGGTGATGGTTAAAGGTCTCGTCCCCACTTTTGCTCCTCTCTTCTTCCTAAACACAGATGAAGAACTCCAGTATCTGTATCCTGTCTCTCAGCTGATGCCCCAGCATTCAGACACCCTTTTCATCCCTTAGGCTGTATATAAGGGAGAGGGGAACTTCAATCCAGCTGCACAAATATCTCTGTTTTGCTTGGAAATTAGATACACACTATGGTTCAACATATTCAAGGCCTTCCTGAGCACAACAAACCAACGCCAAGAAACAGAAGAATGTCATCAAGGCCGTACAGTTTGGTTTCTTGCATTTGTTTTGCAGCTCATTCAAAATGGGCAGGCATAATGCAGGGAGACAAAGAGGCCTTTCTCAGCAAGCAATGTGGCTTGCACTCCTGGGTCACCTCAGGCAGCTGTCTGTCATCCTGGTGCCCTTTACCCTGTTTAGATTGTAGCTGCATCCTTTTAGTATCAAAATGTGGATACTTAATGCATGCTCACCTTTGCCCCCAGCCACACACTGTTTCTGCTTAGCTAATGCTTTTCTTGGCAGGCTCAGCCAGGCAAGTCAGAGTTCAGCTTGCACCCCGATCTGCTGAAACACAGATGACTGGCTCTGGGAAATGCTGTAGAGGCACAGCCAAAATGAAGTCGCTTACAAGAAGCTGCAAATTACCCTGTGTTGGTACTCAGCCAGTTTGATTCCAGCCCATGACTGGGCATCCAGCCACAGACAAAGGACAAATCAAAATAAACAAACCAGAAGTTTCTTCTAGGGACATATTATGAAGATATTTTAAAAGCAGGATTTAAGAACAGAATACTGTCTGTCCGTGCCTTAGCAGCATGGACAGCACAATGACAGGCCCTCTAAAAAGCTTTAAGTGCAGTCAGTGCCAGTGGGAAACAGACAAGATAAAAGACACAGAACACAAGTTAAGACATATATGGCTTTTCACAGCTCTGGCACAGCTCTCCCATGCAAGCAGTGCAAGCTTTCAAAAGTGGTCAGAGCAAATGGCTGAAGCTTAGCTCATCCTGAGTACAGGCTTAAAACTCTGACTTTGTTTTATCTGATATTTTTATGTATTTGTTGAGAAGCAGTCATTAGTTATCAGTTACAAAAGAGATCGCTGTGGGAAACCCATGACTACTAACTCTCCTTTGATTCATATGTTCTCATTAGCAGGTCTTTGGAAGAATATATTGCACAGCCTTTTGTGCAATAGCCCTGAGCAGAGTCCACAGATGTAGAGAGAGAGACCTCCCCAACATTCACCATGTCTTCCAAAGATCTCCCAGAAGATAAGTTAGAATCAGTACAGGAGACACAACACTGTTTGCAGATCTGGAGCACAATAGGTAAACAAGCAAAAATCAGGTGAATCTGCCACAACCCACAGTCAGTTACAGAGCTGCCTATAAGACCTTTGCTGGGGTAAAAGAAGTCCCGGAGTATGTGCAGAAGTCCAGAGCGGCTCACTCTGTAGCAGGTTTGTGCTGACTCTCAAGCAACCTGGCCAATAGGCTGGGACTTGGCAGCCCACCACTACTTTGCCTGATTCCCTGCTGCTCCAGGATGTGAGTGAGCTGGGAGCAATCTGCCTGCACACATCCCAGCATATGCCTCCTGAGCACCAGAGTTAGCACAGAACTGGACAAGGTGCAGGGGACAAGCTGTTCAACCTCCTGCCCACCCAAATGTTTTTCAGGGTGCAGAACTCAGTAGCTCAGAACTCTCTGCAAAGGAACTCAGTGGGACTCCATCACATGTGTGAGAGAAGAAATTTCAGGTTTCATCTCACATGACTCAGCTGTTTAAGTCTCTTTGGGAGCAGCAGTGTCACTGAGATTCACAATTCATTATCTATAAAATAAAGTTTTATCAAACATCTACTAGTAAACATCCTTCAGAGCACATAAACCCACAGAGAGACTTACCCTCAAAGGAGATAGACTAAACTATCAAAACCTCTGTCACAGTACTTCTTGTCTCCGTGCTGCAGGGGGGAGAAAAAGCAAGCAGGGAAAGTAAAGGCTTTCTTTAGCCACATTAGGTCCAACCAATCAAAAGAACTGGATATCTACTTACAAAAAAATAATCATATAAGCATATGTCTTTGAGGACAGAAGTATTATATCATAATCAGAGATAAGTGCACAAAGCCAGTACCAGGAAAGATGTCTCAGAAGCAAAGTCTTTGAATAAAACCAGCACATTATCCACTGGTATAAAATGCTGCATCTCCACAGACTTGAATGAGCTCACTTGTATTTACATATGAGCTTCGAGATCCCACCTGCACCCCCACACCCTTCCTAACATCATCTAGAAGAGACTATTCATCCATCACCTGGTCATCCATTAATCTGTCAAATGTCTGTGCTGATTTCAGCTGGGATAGAGTTAATTTTCTTCACAAAGGCTAGTACAAATTATATGTTTTAGATGTGCAAACAATCAGAAATGAGAGGAGCTGTGTATTTATTACACATTTCTGAATAAGTAATGCCAAATATCTAGGACAAACAATACATTAAGCCCTAAAGAACCTTTTGAAAGCTTTTTGTCTGCTGGAGGTAACAATGAAAAAGTAACATGATAGAAAGGGAACAGTAAATCATTCATGAGAATGATTAAAAACTAACTGTGGGTGAGACACAGCAAACAACACTGAAAACAGCCAGCATATTTTTTGAGTATCTCATCTTATAGAGGTTGGAGTGGTTGTGAGGAGCTATAGGAAGTCCTGCTTTGTGTCCTTTATTGCAAAGAAGACATAACAGATAAAAAAATCCATGGAGAACTGTACAACAACAAGTTGCAGCTTATTCAGATGTCTCATGTCTACATCAGGCACTGAAGCAAAAATGCTACTGTGCTTGAAATTACTTGTGCAAATAAGGCTTAAGAAAAAGGCATCTTAAGGACACTGGTGAAACAAGTATAAATTAGACTGTGCCAAATAATGCTTTATACATGTGATCTCACTTACATGCATATAATAATTTTGGAATCCCAAAAACAAGTTCTGAAAGAATTACAGTGTCAAATTGTTCACAGCTACCACATAATGTAATTCAGTTGTGGGCGCCACAGTTTCTCAGATGAGTGTAGTAGCCACAAATCATGTTATTATTAGCATTTATTTTAGATCCCTTCAACTCTATGAAAAGGCCTGTTTCAGGAAAGTTTGTATCCTAAGACTATCCCAAGTAAAAAGTTCAAAAACCACCAATGTGGATGTTTTTCTTCAAATAACACCCTTGAGCTTCAAGGGAAAACTCACCCTACATTATGCCTTTTAACCTTCACTGGCCCGACTGTGTGTCTTAAGACTTTTGAAAATCTGATTTTGGAAACAACTTAAGGCAGTAAAATCCTTACAACAAAGTTTTCCCTTCAGTGTCTCCTGGGTCATCCTCAAAAACAAAAGTCTACATTAGGTCAATAAAATCATGCTAGACTTTACAGTCCACACCATGTGTGACCCAGATTCATATTCAAGGATATTTTTAGCCTCATTTCTTAAACAAACAAGATTTATGCAATGGTGCTGAGTGTGTTTGTGTGTGAGTATGCACCTGCCTGTGTCTTCAGCACCATTTACGTGTTCCTAAACCCCCTGTGTAATTCCAAACACAGTGACATTCACAGGTAGAGTGAGACATTATTAGTGCTTCAAGTCAGCTTTTATTAGGTGTCAAAGAATTCCCACCGGCCAAAACCAGACTTAATTTATTACACTACTCTTGGAAACCATGTGTGTTATTAGTTATTTTAATATTGCTACTAGTCTGTGTAATACCCTAAGCATACATAACACTTGGCATATGCAAACCATAGGACGTTTCTGCCCCTATTTTCCTATTTAAGTACCACTCCCCCTGCTTTGTTTTGTAGTTTGGCAAATAATTTACTTTAGTAATTTAAATATTTGAGCTGCAAACCACCAGAGCATTCAAAGCCTTTGGCACTACATGATTGTCATGTATTATTGGCTTCATTACAAAAGGTATTCCTTGTGTTTTTATTAAGAAGCTGTCACCAGCTATACTCTCAGCCATGATGTACAAATTCAACACTATCCTCTAGGACCTGTAGTTCCCTGCAAAATACCTTCAATGTTGAAAGAGAGGCAACTCTTAGGGAATTTAAAATCAGATTTATGAGGAAAAAATATTTCCTGCAATGTGTCTCTTTCCAAATGCACAGCACTGCCTTACCAGCCAAGCAGCACCTTCAAAGGTTTTGTTTTGGAGAACATAAAATTTACCTTTGCCTTCAAAACTGCCTTTTCCTTTCCTTTCAGCACAAGCATCGGGGGTGCCTTATCCTCTTCCTACATCTACCAGCAGAAGCACAAACTTAATCCCTACGTGGGCCTCAGAACTGCCTCCAAAGCTCAGCTCTCCCAGCAATGCCCTTGTATTGCTCTACAGCAAAGAAATTCCTCCATGCTCAAATGGATAGAACAGATGAGCAAAACTTGCTGCACCCAACCATGCAGACCCCTAGAAATAAAATCAGCAGCCACATTTTGTCTCACAGAAAAAGGGCTGTGAGAGCACTTAAGATCTCCAGGGTGTCTTCAGACTGGGAGGTTTGGAGATAGGCTCTCAATACCAGGGGCTACCACACCTTTCCTCCAGGAAAAGTAGAAAGCCGAAAGATACCTCTAAGTATTCATTACTCCTTTTTACTACTTAGAATCAACATTTACTGGGAAATCTATACTGATAATCACAGCACTGGTTGCCAGACCATCAGAAGCCAAAGAAAAATGATGAAGGAGGATTAATCTGTGGAGGTGTTGGCAAAGCACGACAGCTGCAGAGGGCCTGAGCAATTCCTTTAATGAAATGGAAGTGCAAATTGCTAAAATGGTACTGGAAGAGAGATTTAACTTAACACACAGTCAGATCTTGATGTCTGAAGCTTAACTATAAGAAGCAGGGAAATGTAAATGCAGTGGTTACTAGTAGGCATTATGAACAGGCAGGTAGCTTTGACAGCATGTTCTCAGCTGGAAGCTGTATTCCCATGGACACCTTATCCTCCACATCCACTTCTTTTAGCAACCATATAAATGTCGCAGGCAGATTTGCCAACCACAGGCATGCAACTGCTGGATAATGGGAGTGGTTGCCAGTTAGGCCCATAGCCAAAGCTGCTACCTGGAAAAACTGAGAAAACCTGGCTTCCCTGATTCCTATCACCAGCATTTCCACTTACTGCTGAGACACACAGAGAAAAGATAGTTCTCCAAGGCAGGGACTTCACTGCTATCAAACACTAGTTTATATTCTGCAGGGAAGCTGTTTGCTTCTCCTTGCTGAAGTGACTCCCAGACATACACAGGAAGAGAGGGAGGTTATAGAGAACCTCACTGGTGACAAGACCAGATCAGGGGCAGAGCTCGTGTTGTCAGCTGACACTGAGCCATTTCAGGACACTCAGACCCAAACACTATCTGGGAGATTTTAGCATTTCTGCATAGTAATAGAAGCAAAAAAAATAACTACCATAAATAAGAGCTATATGTGTGTCTAACATCACACACTTGCTCTCAGGCTTTTCTCTGTTTACTAATTCCTGAGCTACTAATAATAGCTAACAGGAATGATGGTGCTACAGAGCATGTAAAGAAGAGCATTTCAAAAGTGAACCTTCCCAAGATAGCCAGTGAGATGCCAGACAGAAACGACTGTGAAGCTCCTGAACAGTAAAACCAGAATTAACCTCTGCCCCTTTGACTGATCAATGTCTAGTGTCAATCCCGATGGATTTCGGACCCAGCCTTCCCTAAAGGTTACCTATTCCAACCTGACATGTAAATAATTAAACTTTCTCTACACATTGCCAAGATAGAAAGAAGAAAGGTTACTGCTATTCCACGTAACTGTAGATAAGCTTGGCCCTCCTTCCATCTCCTGAAATTACAGCCAAAGCCATGAGGATGGCACGAGGAGGAATCCCTTACTCAGGTGCTGATGTTCCTGACTGCAGTGGACGAAATAAGAGCTCTGACCCAGCCACTGACAGATAACACACAGAGCAGAGACAAAACATTCTTCAAGGCCAAGGTTACCAAGAGGGCATTGAATTAGGGTTATGTTTGCAGCCAGCCACACAACTGATGAGGACAAACTCACTGAGTAAACCAGAGAAGCACATCAAGTTGTCAATCAGGAATTACAAGGATATATTGTAACTGTTCAGATTACAGACCAAATTGTGAAGATTTTAAATATGTTTGGAATTTCAACAGTTTTGATTTTGCTGCATTATCACAGTCATTGACTCTTGGTTATTTCTAATAAAAACTGGCTAAGGCAACATAGAACAAGCTCAGTTTGTTCAAGGCTGAACTCAGCAATAATAAAGCACTTGTGTGATAAGGAAATGCACCCTAAATTCAACTGTGGAAAATTTCCTATTCTTAGACATGAAACCATTTGCAAAACCTGACTTACTGATGTAATTTAAAATGTCATATCTACAAAAGTATATATAAAACCTGCATAGTTTCTGTCAACAAATGCAAAGTACACAAGCAGTCTGTATTTTGAAGGTCACACAAGCAATGTGAACTATGAACTTGAAGATTCATGAAATTGTGACATTTTAAAGTGGGAGGAGAAAAAATATTTTTCTGGCTTGTCCATACCATGACATATTAAAATCAATAAACTGTAAACATTAAGATTCAGTAAAATATATTTGGGAATCAACATTTAACATTAATGAACTTTCTGCTGAGGAAAAAACCAACAACAAGGCACCTTAAAGTCAATAATCCACAATTTTAGTCTGATTTGCAAAATCCAGGAGAATGCCGTGTGACTTCACATGGATAGAACCTGATTTTTGCAGAAGAAACACCATCTTAAAAGGTACCTCTTTAACTTTTGTCAATTTATATACTATATTTTAAAACTATCTTACTTTATTCTATTAATCGTGAGGGTTCAGAGTTAGTCTTAATGTCAGATAGAACCGAATCCAGGGTCTCTTTCCCAGCAGCTCACGAAGTGTTGTTGGCAACAGTATACTTTAACACTCCTAATTTATTAACCCCCAGGTGTTGTTACACCGAGATAGAGTCACGGATAGGAGGCATTTAGCAAGTTACATGTGCCACATAGTTTCACAGCAAAGGATTTCCTGCTGTGCTTTTCTTGCCTCCCACTTTTTTATGACTTTTTTTCCTTCGTGGTAACTGCCCAGCCTTACATAGTTTAAAGATGTTTCCTTATTTTGGAAAACATCTCACTCTTGTTTCAACAACTCACTCTTGTTTCAGAAAGTGTTGCTGTGCATTTATCGAGGAGGTATTTAACATACCCTGAAGAATGTTTTACCTTTTTCAAATGCTGATAGTGAAGTCCAAGACAAACTTACCCTCCATCCCCATAAGTGTCCAAGGCCAGGTTGGATGCAGCTGATCTGGTGGAAGGTGTCCCTGCCCATGGTGAGGGGCTAGAACTAGGTGATCTTTAAGGCCCCCTCCAACTCAAACCATTCCATGATGCTTTACAGGACAGTGTCCTAGCTAGAAAGACTAGCTATTCCGTGTAGCAAGGGCAGCTGCCGCAAAGAGGGTTTTGATAGAAAGCACCATGATGTGTGCATTTATCTCTGGTTGCTCCAACTGAGGAAACAAGATTCTTTTATTGTTGCTGTGTGCTATTGGAGTGGGTAGCAGACCTGCATTTGTGACTTCTAAGAAAACCTCACTTATCATCCACCTTCCTGAGGGCAGTTCCTCTGCATATCAGACCAAAAATGCTCGATATATACTTCAAGGTACAACAGGAGGGATGTCTCCTTTGACCACATCAATGTGATATCAAAGTAAGCCAGGAAAACTATGCATCAAAGCTAACTTCAGGCAGGAAGAGATTTAGAGTATATAACATTATTTAATGTTGCTACTAGTTTTATTGTTGCTCCCTCTCTTTTCCTCTATACTCCCACAGAGCCATCAAGAAGCTTTACAACGTTACTCAGTAAGAAAGTGACAGGAGCTGAGGAGCATTGCTCTGCTGGGGAGTGTTTATAGGGATAAGAGAGCTGGTTACCCACTCAATTCATAAAGTCAGGAAAAAATTCTTTGCCACTTGAACATTATTTACACTCCAAAATACCCAAAACATATCATTCCCATGATACATAGAAGAAAATGGGAAAGAACAAGTAACAGGGAAGAAAGGATGCAAGTTTTCTGGTTTTTATGTGGAAATAAGTCCAGGCATGCATTTCATTCAGGGTCCCAATTCAGCTACGTAGGATTGGCAGCATTTTCCACTAAGAACAGAGTACATGCATATGATGACACTTGTGTCATCGTTTGTAAGGCAGCCCAGCCACCCAGAGCCTCCCAACGCGGGGCCTTTATGACACTGGAGTTAAATACCAGTCTCTTTCCTACACCCCGAAAGCCGGCTGTGCAGGAAAAACACAGCTTATTCAGCAACTTAATTGCTTTAAATTATTTGTGTTATTACTTGTAACATAGCTACTGAGATGTCAAGCACTGGGTCACTGCCCTCCAGGGAGTAGGTCGCCGCCCGGGGCAGCGTCCGGGCAGGACGGAGGGGCCGGGGAAGCCAGGATCGCCCTCAGCCCCCGCCGGCCCCTCAGACCCAGCCCCGCCGCACCGGCCCGGCCCGCGCGGCCGCGGCCCCCACGGCCCGCGACCTCTCGCGAGACTCGGTCGCTGTAGACGCGATGTCCTTTGGGGCACCGGCGGGGGGAGGGCACGGGGAGGGAGGCAAAGCCTTGATTGATAGTGGCTTTAGCCAATGGACGAGGAGAGAGGCGAGGTTTTAGCCAATAGCTTCGCTGCGAGGAGCGCTGTGAGCCAATGGCGATGGTGGGGGGCGGGGCGCACCGCTGGCTGATTGATCCCAGCTCTGGCGTTGTTCAGTCGGAGCGAGAACATTCTAGAGGTGAGTACGGGGCAGCCATTGCCGGGTCCCGTCCTCCGGCACCTCCTGCCTCAGCTGCGCGCCTCTCGCCGCTTCTCCCTCCCCCCTTCCCTCTTCTCCCCCCTCCTCCTCCTCCCTCTCCTTCACAGGTGCCGTCGCTAACGATGCTCCTGATTGTGTCTTGCCCGCAGATTTCCCGGCACCGCTCTCCCTGGTGATACCGCCCGCCCCAGGACGCCGGGACCCGGAGGCTGCGGCGTCCGCCTCCGCCTCCCTCTCCGCTTGGATATAAGCGCCCCCTCGGCCCTGTTCTCCTCTCACAATCGGCTTCGTCGCAGCCCGGGGCGAGCAGCGTTGGGTTTATGTCTTTATTGGACGAAAACGGTAAGTGTTTGTAGTGGGCTAGG
>NC_031774.1:52080510-52116328 GCF_001522545.3 Parus major
GTGGTTTGGGCTGGGGCCTCAGGCTGCCGGTGAACGGTGAATATTTGCTGAGCTTTTGTGTAACGAAGCGTCCGGGACTTTGACGGGAGGGGGAAGAGAAGCAGTGGGGGGGGTGGCAAGATAAACAACATTAAAACGCACAAAATTCAGTTCTAAAAAACGTCGATCTACAGCCTTTGGGTTATTGTTGCTTGGGCTTTTTTTTCTGAGTGGGGGGAGGCTTTCTTTTTTTAAAAAATTATTTATTTATATTCATTTCACCGCCGCCATGCGACGAGACAAGATGGCGGCGGCGGGGCCGCGCCTCCCGCGCTGTGGCGGGGGGGGGCAGTGGCGCAGTTCCCACCGGCCGCGGCGGGGGGCGCTCGGCCCCCGCTCCCGAGGGGCGGCCCCGGGGGATACTCGGGGGGCGGCCCGGCGTGGGGGGGCGATGGAGCTCCCCCGTCCCGCGGCGCGGCGCATGCGCGGCCGGAGGTGACTCCCCCATGGCTCCTAGCGCTGACTCAGTGCTTAATTGCTGCATTTATGACTCACCGCGAGCGGGGCGGGGACGCGGCGCTGTGCGGCAGGGAGTCGGTCTGCCTTCCCGCTCTCTCTGTGCGCGGCATATAGGGGGGTGGTGCTTAGGTTGAGGTGTCGTAGGGACCAGGAGAGGGAGCTTCAGCCTGCAGCAGACAAATGCTGCACTCTGGAAGGAGAGGAAACGGCACGCTCCTGGGAACTCGGTCACCGAGAGAGCTGCTTCCTCAGTACTTCTGCAAACGTGTGGTCAGGTTACGTTATTTTAGACATCCTGGGGACGGAAATGGTGTGTTTAAAACGGAGTCTGCGGTGTACTTTTTGCTGAGGAAAAGTAAAATCGTATCAGGGCTAATGTAGAACACAAGGCACGTATAAGTTTATGTTCTTATTGTTTAAAAAAGTTGTAAACCTGATCAGAAGGGCTCGGATCGTGTTGCACCATAGGCACACTCTTACGTATAAATACTAAGAAGGCTTTTTTAATGTGTCAACGCTTCTGTCATTAATAATAACTGCATAATGAGGCGTCAAAATAGCCATGCTCTGTAGTCAGGGTTGCCTGTGTAGTCAACCAGTTGTGGCTTAAGTACTCTTAGATCTGATTATAGAGGCACGTGTTAATTTAAATATGTAAATACTGCTCAAGGCAACTTTAATAATAGGATTCATCCTCCTTCCCCTTCCTCCCCCCCTCCCCTTCCCCCAAGATAAAAATCAACTGGAAAAGCTGCTGCACTGCTCTGTACCTCTGCATTGCTAGGCTTTCTACAGTGAAGCAACTTCTGTCAGACTTTATCAGGCTTATTGTTAAGTCAGAACTCAACAGAAGCTGCTATGAGAATCCATAAGTGAGAGGGAGAATTACGTAATTTTCAACTCTTTTCCACTCCGATTCAAAAACTGGTAAGCTATGTAAAAACTATGTTGGGCTACAGATTGCTGCTGCTTCATCTTATATTTCTCAACATTTTGGCAGACTTCAGTTTCTATGATAGGTTCATGCTGTGATGTGCAATTTGAAATGGATTTCCAAATCGTTCTCCTGATTTCCTGTGCCCTTCAGCCTGAAATCATGTCACATGACCCTTATGGTGCAAGTCACTGCTGTGCATAATAAGTCAAGGAGTGTGTCCTTCCTTAGTGATCCCAGAACTCAATTAACTCCTGCTGGAGTTAATTGTATAAAAAAAGTAGTTGCAGGCTGTTCAGTGGTTTTAGGGTAGTAAGAGAGAATGGAAAGCTTTGTGGTGCAGTTAAAGAAAAGTTCCTTAGCAGTATGAGCCAAGGCTGGATTTCAGTTCCATAGGTTGAAGAAAATCATAGCATAACAAATGTACTTTTTCCTTTTTCTCACCCTAGATAAAATCCCTTGTATAGCTTTGTAGCAAGAGTGGATTGATGTGCATTAAGCTAAACTTATATTTTTGTTTGTTTGTTAATACTTGCAGAGCTGTTGCGCAGCCACTGGTACCTGTATTGGGGAAACATAGCATACAAGCAAGAACCTTACAGCCTCAGTGGCGAAAATTTTTTCATGTCAGAGACCGAGAACTCTTGCAGTCGTTTATGTCATCCCGTCTTCTCCAGACAGAAGATACCAAAAAACTGCAATCAAAGATCTCTTCATCTTATTGATAAAGCTACTAATAAGGCAAAATGTCTGTCAACGTCAACCGCAGTGTTTCAGATCAGTTCTATCGCTACAAAATGCCCCGTCTGATTGCCAAGGTAACTTCCTGAGCAGCTGTAAGCAAGGAGTGTTCTCCTGTAACTGGTTCTCCTGGGAGGGGAAAGAAGAGGTCATGATAAGGCTTGGCCACTCAGGTTGGGGAGGGTGTCCACTCCGTTGGTCCACACTAAGCGCACATTAGGTCTTGGAAGGAGATGCACTTCAAAGCAGAATTTTGGTGTAGTTAAATGGGAAATGCACACTGGGTTTGGCTGGTACCTTAAAACATTTCTTGTTTTCTTTAGGTGGAAGGCAAAGGAAATGGAATAAAGACGGTTATAGTCAACATGGTTGACGTTGCAAAGGCGCTTAATCGGCCTCCAACGTGTAAGTAGTACTGTGGACTGACACGGCATTTTTTAACGCTTTTGTGTTCGAAGTGTAATTAACTAATAAAGCATTAATGCTTTTCCTTTAAGATTTGTAAGAAAGAAATGTGATTATCTCAGGATTAAATAATGGACATAAAGAAACAGTAGCCTATTTATTTGCTGCCAGAGAAACACAATGAAGATATGAGTGTGGTAGTGACTATAATTCTTCCTTTACAGATCCTACCAAATTTTTTGGTTGTGAGCTGGGAGCACAGACCCAGTTTGATGTTAAGAATGACCGTTACATTGTCAATGGATCTCATGAGGCGAATAAGCTGCAAGACATGTTGGATGGATTCATTAAAAAATTTGTTCTCTGTCCTGAGTGTGAGAATCCTGAAACTGATCTGGTGAGTCCTCTCTATCTGCATTAACACTGACACTATGGAAACACTGTATTAGATGTTTGTGGAAGTGGTGGAAAGTTAAAAGCAGACTTGAGTACATATGAACAGAAAATCAAGTATGCATTTTTGCACCCTTTGGGGAGGTTTTACATCTCTTACAGTTAAGAATTTCTGGGATGAATTGCTGCTTCTAAACTTTGTCTTTAGAGGGTGATACAAAGTATTTAAACCTCAGCCTTAATCCTTTGGAGATAATAGACATCAGGTTTACGCTTTAATTAAATTCTTCTGCAAGTGGTAAATTAACTGGAGATTGTTCTCTCTCTACAGCATGTCAATCCTAAGAAACAAACTATAGGTAACTCTTGCAAAGCCTGTGGCTATCGAGGCATGCTTGACACAAACCATAAACTCTGCACGTTCATTCTCAAAAACCCACCTGGTAAGTGCCTTTTCTTACTTCCAGGAATAAAGAGAACTTCTGTATAAGTGGTGGTATGGAAGTAAAAAAATAAATAGCTCATATTTAAATGAAATGTAAAAAGGTACTGGCATACTTCTAGAGTATGTTTGGGGATCAAGATGGAGCTGTGCTGGTAATGTCTTTCCTTCTTACAATGTGTCCTTCCCAAGTAGAGCTGTTTGTTAAAAGCTGGATTTGCCTGTGTAGCACAAAGCTTAAAAGGAAGGAAGGTTGTTAGCAGTAGCTCATGACAACTGTTCCTTTAGGTCAGAATGAAATGTGAGAGTAGGAAGTAAAAACTGCAGTAAATTCTAACTGTGCAAGCAACACTCTGTAGTAAGCATCTAGTTGCCTACTGCAATTTAAGCTTGCTAGAATAGAAAAGTCTAACCTATTCCAGGGGTCTCTACTTTGTGAGGTCATCTGTTATATAGACTTGGACAATCTTGGTGACAGACAGGACTTTGACTGCAGCTGGGGGTTTCCCCACTGAATGTACATCTTCCCTGAGTATTTTTGGGGATGGGTACTACCCATAACTTGCAGCTAATGGAAGCATCCAAACCCACTTCGGGATTTGGCAGCGGTGCAGGGACTTTCTAGTTTGCTCTAGTTCATAGAACAAAACATTAAAATTCACTTGCAGAAAGTGGTGACACTGGTACAGGAAAGAAAGAAAAGGAGAAGAAGAACAGAAAAGGCAAGGACAAAGAGAATGGTTCTGTGTCCAGCAATGAGACACTTCCACCCCCACCACCAGAGGAGATAACTCCTCCACAGGTTGTGGTAAGTAGAAGGGAAAGTGGGGAGATAAGGGTGTGTGGTGTATTGCTCAGATTTAAACCTTTGAAATCACTGGCATTCCTTGCTAGTCAACATTGCACCTAAAGGTCTTACTGTATCCAGAACTTAGTGCTGGAATAGAAGGGTCCCTGATTTTCCTCTAGCAGCTTTATTGGCTCATCAGTGCCAGCATTTGTGCTCCTTGCTAAGTGAAAGCTACTTATCCTTTATCACTCCTTTTCAGGCACTTGGATTGTCTCCTGTGTACTAGGCAGAATAGTAAAACTGCTGTTCAGATAGCCACACAGATGGCTATAGAATTAGGTGTAGCTTCCATTACTTATTTACTATGTTTGCACTTTCTCCATGATCTTTGACTTGCAAATTGTACTATAAGCATTTCTTTATATTTATAAAAAAATGCTGTCAAATCTAATTTGTCTTCTCATAATACTAAGCCTGCAGTAATATTGTGTGGATCTATTTTTGTTTTGTATTGTAGGAGGAGGAGGATGATGATGACTGGGGTGAGGACACAACAGAAGAAGCCCAGAGGCGTAGAATGGATGAAATCAGTGACCATGCGAAGAACCTCACACTTAGTGAAGACCTGGAAAGAACTATAGAGGAGAGGGTCAACTTACTATTTGATTTTGTAAAGGTAACTAATCTCTGGTTGTTGGTGTGATATAATCACTCAGCTGTAATTGTACAAAATGTTTGTAAGGAAACTATAAAAGCAACTTGCTCAATCTTCTGCAAGGTACACCAGTGGGAAGGCAGGACTGCAAAGAGCATTAATGCAGACCTTAAGTGGCATTGAAATGTTTCTCGTACCTGTTTTCCTCTAGAAAAAGAAGGAAGAAGGTGTCATCGATACTTCTGACAAAGACATTGTAGCAGAAGCAGAGAGACTGGATGTGAAGGCTATGGGCCCACTTGTTCTCACTGAAGTCCTTTTTGATGAAAAGATTCGTGAACAAATCAGAAAATACAGACGTCACTTCCTTCGTGTAAGCCATCTCTTGCACTCATTGTGACAACTGTTCAGAGTTTTTTGTAGCAGTTGCTTGGTACTATGGGGAAGGACTTTTTTAGTGTTTTTAACTTCTCCTTAGCTAGGGGGAGCTGCTGGGAAGGGATTGTATGAATGATTGTAAATTTTGCAATCTCATAGAGCTGCTTCTGCTTTATATTCAGTATGGAGAGAGGGTAAAAAGGCTCATTCAATCACTTTTACTTTTATCACAATTCTAGTTCTGCCACAACAACAAGAAAGCTCAGAGGTACCTTCTCCATGGCTTTGAGTGTGTGGTAGCTATGCATCAGTCTCAGCTTATTTCAAAAATACCACATATTTTGAAGGAAATGTATGATGCAGATCTTCTGGAAGAAGAAGTCATCCTTGGCTGGGCAGAAAAGGTAATGGGCAGTATGTAATGTACTGTAGCAATTAAATATCTGAAGGTGTAGCCTATTGCATTTGGCTTCTCCATTCTGGTGTAGATTGTGCAGTAAGAAGCCTTCTTCATAAAAATGGGCTGTGGAAGGCAGTGGGTGAGATTAGAGTTGCAGTTTAGGCAGAATTGGGGTACAATCTGGTGTAAACTCCTTCAGTGTTCACACAAAGTCTCTTTCAGGCCTCAAAGAAATATGTTTCAAAGGACCTTGCCAAAGAAATCCGTGTCAAAGCAGAACCATTTATTAAATGGCTAAAGGAAGCTGAAGAAGAATCTTCTGGTAATGAAGAAGAGGATGAAGATGAAAACATAGAGGTAGGAAAGGCTCATTTACTGTCAGCAGCTCCAAAGCTGCACTGTTCCTGCATGCTTAATCTTGTAACCTTGTCCTGGTGCACTCTGAAATGGATTACTTGGGGTATTGCTGTGCATGTTGGGAACTGGAGGAGCACTCCATTTACAATGCTTTAAGTATTGCTAATTGTTGCCAGATGTCTACATGAGATTGCTGTAATGCAATCACACCTGGGTAGCCCAAGACTGTATCATTCTACAGTGAGAGTCTCTTGCACAGTAGCAGCCCCTGTTGTGCAAGGTTCACAGGAGGTATCAAGTATCGTGTCTCATGTTGTAGATGAGTTCCTGGGGGTGTGCTTGTTAGACAAGCTGATGAAAGAGTAGCTGGTTATTTTCCTCACAGTACAGGCCTAGGTAAAATCTGTTGGTTACACTCCATCTGGCTGTGGCTGGTAGTGTTTTTACACAGGGATTGGTTGGTTGTTCTCCTCCCAGCATTGTATTATTCTGCTCCTGAATAGGAGATGCTGCTTCCTCCAGATGCACGTGCACAGCTCTACCTTATAAAGCAGGGGTTCAGGGCCATGGTCAGGAGGGTACTTGGGTTGTTGTTGGGTGTTGGAATTACTCTGGTGCTTAGTGGCAGTAGGTGCTGTAGTTAAAGGATGTGTCTTGTCTCCACAGGTGGTGTACTCCACAACTGCCAGTGTACCTAAAGTTGAAACTGTGAAGCCTGCAAACAATAAAGATGATGATATCGATATTGATGCCATTTAAAGTGATGCAACATAGCTTCCAGCGTAGTAATGCAAACTTCTCTGCATTTTCTGCCAGAAGTGTGACTTGTATGTGCACAAGCTGAAATGGCTTAACATCCTGCTACTTTGTACTCTAAAATGTATCTTTTTACTGTGACTGGTCTTGTGTAACTAAGCCTAATACCAAGGAGTCAGCACGTCGGTGAACTGATCTAGTTTGCAACTGGCATGTTCTATTTTGTTTTTCTAACTTGTGTTGGACACATACTTGGAACACATTTATACAGTTGTGGAAATAAAGGATTTGGTTTTGGTCAATCTTCATTTGTGACTCAACCCCCTTATTGCTTTTCAAAGTAAGTATTTACACAGCTCAATGAAATTTGTGAAGCTGATCACACAATGACAATCTCTTCAATGAAACAAAACAACAAAACAAAAAAAAACCACCTTAACCCTAGATGCTGTTCCAACAGTGGAGATTTGAAACCTGGGCAAGACGTGGGTGTTGGGTAATCAACAGTGCAGCTGCCACCTTCTTAAAACAGGACAGATGTCTGTATTCTGATCTTTGGAGGCTTGGCTTTTTTTAAACAAGCTTCAGTTGGTAATCACTACATGAGCTGGGTTTTGGCTTGAGTTTTTTTTCCTTTCCTGTGGTTTTCAACAGCTCCCAAATCCAGGATTAAAGCCACAGGAGCTGGTACTGCTGCAGTTGGTGTGTGCTGCCCCTGAGGAGCTGGCTGTTGCCATAAGTCCAGCTGTGCAGTGTCCAGCTCCAGCATCATTTGGGGAGGGAGGAGCAGAGGAGGAGATCTGGTACCCTGAGTGCAGAAGTCCCCAAAGTTCACCTGCTTATCTCTGGAAGTGTCCTAAATGCCAATGTTGTGGAATTGGATTCCTTTAGAAGCAGGATAAATAAAAACGGTCCATCAAAATCAGGAACCTGGTATGACATGGTGTGACAGGTTTTGGCCAAGGAGGAGTTAAGCCTGGGGCTTTTGTTGCCCTTCACAGCTGCTTGCCAGGAAAATAGAGTGGGTTTGGGGTTTTATTTTTTTGTTGGATTCAGTATGAGATCAAGGCTGCAGTGCACAGTGAGGCTGCTTTTTCTAGTCTGGTTGTTCTGGCAGAACCTGGAATTGAACGAAAGCAAAGCTTGTGTTTGGGTAATTACAGCAGGGGTGCCTTGAGCTGCAGTGTCTTGTGTTGCAGGTGGCCCTCGCAGTGAGTCATCCCTGGGCACTAGCAGCTGTGGCAAACGGTGCTGGAACGATGGTATAAAGCCATGAAGCTTTTCAAAGTGCCCTTTATGTGGATTTTTATTGCTGTAATACAAACCCACAGTTTTTAATTTAGAAACAGGTTTAATCCTGGCTTCTTTTGTCTAAAAGTAAATCTGTTCTCCTTCGGGTTTAAACCAGGTTTGTATTTGCAAAGTGTGAGTTTTCATGCATGTTTGGGAGCCTGGAAGAGGGATTACTAATCCCTGTGTTCCCTGTCAGGAAGACATCTGTTCCTCCTGCTGCAGGCACATGCCTCCCTTGTGTAACTGTTGTGAGCACACCCTGATAAGTGTTACTCTCGTGGCCAGAAGGTTTCTGTCTGAAGTACATTTTTGTGGTGTTGGCTGCTCTGAATGGTGACGCCAGTGAGGTACCATTACAGGGATGGTCAATCCCATTTCAGAGCAGACTTGATGGCAATTGAGGGCTGCCACCAATAGGGGTAATCTCTGGGTGTTTGGTTTTTTCCTGCAGGATGTAAAGTCTAGCAAAACATACATCTTCCTTCCTGTAGGGAAACTAGGAAATAAATCCACCCAAAAAAAGTTTCTCATAGTGAAGTGATGGTGTCATACCAAAGCTAGAGGATGGTAGATTTGGTGTAAAACATTTTAGGAGCAGGAAGGGAATGGAAGTGTTCTTGTCTGAAGTAGCCCAGAGGTGGATCAGAGTGAGTGTATCCCAAAGTGCTACCTAATTTCAGTATGGTGGAGGTTTCTGGAAGTGCTGAGGCTGCCACTATGAAATTCCTGGTGCTGAGTTACACTTCTGATCCTGTTTTCACGTCTATGTTGCTGTTTCTGTCTCAGATTAACTGATGACTCCACCAGCTCATAAAAATTGAGTGTTTGTTATGTGACTATTTCTTTGGGGAAGGAGGTCTGACTTAAAAGTTTCATGAGTCTTTGAATGTATTGCCTCTGCTATCTGATTGAAAATAACAAGTACATCTTCAAAAGGCAATTTGGAGTTTAAGTAAAATCTGCTCCAAACTTCAAAGATAGACCTGTGGCACTGGGGAAGGAAACAGTGTTGGGTGATTCCCCTCACTTGGAGCTGTACCATGTCTCTGCTAGAAAACCTCAGAGTGAACCCTGCCTATGGGCAGGTGCAGGGTCTCAAGGCAGCTCCATCAGCCTTGGCTTTACAAACCTTCATCTCCTTGCAGGAGCCTAAGATTGGGAGCTTTTCTGCAGCTTGGCAGCCTCTGGCAGCAGCTTCTCTTCATCCAACATGACAAGGAGCTGCTCAGCTGCCAGCTCTGCTTGGGGCTCAGCAGCTTCAACCAGGGTTTGAAATCCTGACTGTTGTGCATGTAAGAAGTAAAATTGCCTGGTTTTACTTTTATCTGTTAGAACCTACAAGTTGGCATTAGAGGCCAGTGCCTCCTCAGCTGGATCTGGTTGGGCATGTATATGATAAAAGTGTGTTCTTTGCTCCTAAGCATGTGCTGCTTGGGCTTGTAGTGAGGTGAGGACTAAAGATGGGAAAATTTATTTGAATTGCAAATTCAATTGCAATAAGCACAGAATTGTGCTCAATGCTTTGTTTTACCTTGCTGTGGTATTGGCTTCCCTTGCCAGGATACCTGTGATGTGGTGCTCCCCCAGAGGTCACCTCTGCTGGACCACTTGCATGAGACATTACCATGGGGCTGTCATTCCTCCCTCCTAAGATCTGATCTGTTCTTGGGGTAAGAGGCTTTCCAAAAGATCCCAATCTCCACCCAAGTCAAACAGCTTGGTTGGTTTGTTGCTGTCCAGATGTACCACAGAGTTTAAAAAGTTGATTTATAATAAATAATGCTTAGCATGTGGGTGTCTACCAGTTGTGCAAGTGCTGAACCTTCCTGTTTGAAAAGGAGAGGTACCTATGAAAAGTAGTTAATGTAGTGATCTGTGATGAATTGTCCTTTCATCTGAGGGCTACTGCGAAGTTGTAATAAAGATCATAGGACCTCTGGGCTCCCAGTGAAATCAACAAACAGAAATGGCAAGGAGAGATGGAACAAAAGTAGCTGACCCCCAATTAGTCTTTCCAAACTGTGGCAGCTGTTTTCTTCTCAAACTAATTAGTCCCAAAAGAGCCTCGGCAGTCTGTTGCTGAGGATTGACTCCTTGGCATTTGGTAACACCACTGAACCGTGAAGTTCTGGAACAGAAAACCCAGAAGTAAAGACAAGAAAAAAAAAAAAAACAAAAAAAACAAAATAGCTTGAAAACAATGCTCTTTTAAGCCTTATCTGTGAAACGTTGCATGGTTAAATTTTAGCTTAAGGTTTATGAAGTTGCTGGAGCTGTTGGGATTACTTACATGCTTGACAGGCTGCTGGCGTTGTCTGTGTTGTCTGTGTTTTTCATTTTGGCGATGATCATCTTGCTGCCACAGAGGTGTCAGAATCTGTCTCTTGACCTGGAATTACTGAGGAGATGTTCTAGGGCCACTGAGCCAGCAGCTTTCTCAGGATGTCACTTCCTTCCCTAGTGCAGACCAGCAGTAGGGTATCTCCACAGCTTCCTTAGAGCTGCTGCAGCTGGTATCCATCAAGGGCATGGCCCCAGTGCCCAGTGCCCAGGTGATGCTGCTTTTATTCAGTAAAATTCTAAAACTCATTTTTTTCAGAGCAAAATCAAAAATCATCTTTGATAGTTTGGGTTAGGAACATAAGAAACACATTCACTCAATCCCTGTCAGTAAACAGAGGGAACTCTTCTTCCTGTTACAATTAGTGTCAGGGAAACCAAATAAATGCTAAATGATCTTTTCTGCACATCAATTTTTCTACTTGCTTGTGCTTCAAAGTCATTGCTTACTCAATAGTTATGTCTCTTTAAGCTTTTTGTTGTGGCTAAATTACCAGTCCTGGGTGTGCTGTGGATGGGATGGCGTTAGCTTGCAGTGCTGGCCACACAGATCAGCTGTGACAGGACAGGTTTGGAGTGAAGCCATGCAGGCGGCTCAGTAAGGCAAGGCTGGGACCAGCAAGGCGCAGGGCTGGGCACAGACCTGCCCATGGGGTGCACAAGCTTTACAAGGGCCCTGCCCAAGTGCCAAGGTGTCTTGGCCCTAGATGTTTTCTCTCAGGACTTTCTCCCACTGGTCCTTCCACGTCACTCAGCTCGAGTGTTACTCGGCTGCACCACATTGGAGCTCGAACACGGGCAGTCCTGCATCTTCAAGGAGTGGAAAGGGGTTGCAGAACCTATTCCTACTCCCAGGTCCCTGATATTTTCTGGGTCTGGAGCTGTTTTTCTAGTGCTAATCTCATCTCATTACTGAGATGTTAGAGGCATTTTCTGCATATTATTTTCTCAAGGGGAAAAGAGACGATTCAAAGGAGAGCTCTGGTCTGAGCACAGAGTCATAGGCACTACAGCCATACATTCCAAATAAGGGAAGTGTCAGCACCAGGAACAACTCAACGGGAGGTTTGTGTGGGTGTTTTATTATTCTCTGTGAATTTTTGCTTGATACTGTTTTTTATATTTATCTGATATTAATAAAACCCGGGTAACTGCATTGACGTCAATAGAGTTTGGCTTTGATTCTGTGCAATTAAGGTAGTTATCTGACATCTTTAAAAGAAACATGAGGAAAGTATACTTCCCCAGGAGAATCCCATCCCTGTCTTGTCAGGGAATTGTTAATAAATCATTTATTTATTAATAATCACTCTTATGGAAAAAGTCACAGGTATATAAATTGTGAACAGAGTAGTTCACATAAGAAAAGACTAAATAAAGAAGTGAAATACTAAATTAAAAGACTTAAGGGTGGTCTCTGGGGTTGGGAAAAATGGATTTGAAAGCTTCCATCTCCTGCTTCCTTTGTTCCTTCAGCCTGTACTCACATTCTGCATCACAAGCCAGAGGAGCTGGTGGCTCCAGCTGGATGTGCTGTGGAACTTGGGGTGGTTGTGGATGGTGGGCAAGCACAGTCAGGCAAAATGAGAAACAGAAACACAGCTCCAATGACAGAAATCACTGTCCTGTGTGGAGGAAATAATAGAATTTTAAACAATGTCTTTTAGATTCTTATTTATCAGTTGACATTTAATACAGGAGTTTGCATTCTCCATGCCTTCTCCATGAACAGGATTAGCTAGATTTTGGTTTTGATTTATTCTGCTGAAAGATGCCTATAAAAGGTCCAGAATGCAGGAGGGGCAATTTTTAGGAAAATAAAAAAAAATACCCAACCTTGATTACTGGTGGACTGTCAAAATCCTGAGAAACAGTTTAGACAAGATGAACGATGTGGTAGCTGCAGCCACTTAGGCTGCTGCCAGGGACACAGCACCTCCAAAGAGCAAAACCCCTGCTTAGGTGAAACAGTACAGAAACAGGGAAGGGAAAACCTCTCTGTGAGGAAAGCAGGTTGGATCCTACCCAACAGAGGTCACTGAAGAACAACACCTTCACCTTGCAGTCAACAGAGGAGCCTAAGTTTTAGCAAGTAGCGCAACTTGCTGAAGATGAGTCCAGGGATGAAAAAAAACCACCATAAAAAGCAGTAACATACGGAGAGAACTAATCAACAGTGCACTCCTCATGCTGTCTAAAACTCAAGGAGATGGAGGGGAGATGAGTCCTCCTAACCAGCTCCTGGTCAATCCTGATACCAGAAGACAGGAGCAATGCATTTGACTTTGGGTGAAAAAAATGCCCAAGGAAGGAAGAGGTGTTCCTGGAGTCCCCAGAGCTGTGCAGGTGGGTAACCAGCCTTCATGAACCTCCTCACTTGTGTGGACCCAGGGGTGCTCTCAGTTTTGCACGGCCAGGTTTGCATGCTTGTGTAAAATATCTGCTCCACACCTGTTCAGGAGTGTGTGGGCTCGGAGAGAGACACAGGGTAGCCAGGCTCAGCAGCACAGGCATGGCTGGCTGCATCCTGCTCCGGGCTGGTGAGAGGGAAGCCAGGAAGTGAAGGTGGCTGTGGTGGGTGGGTGGTGAGGATTGAGAGGTGATCAGTGAAGCCTTCCTGTTCAGTAACACCAACAGGCTTTTCCTGGGCAAGAGGGTGGTTTTATCTGAATCACTGAAGAGGAACTGAGTGTTCCTAGTGGGAAGAAAAGTGGGAGAGCAGGTACCTGTCTCTTGTGAGAGCCTTTCTGGGGGCGTTCAGGGATGTGCACTGAGGAGCTGTGGAGCTTCACTAACACAAGGCACTAACTGCTGCAGTTTCTTCTTTTTGTTTTTTATGGTCTTTTATGATACTGTCTCTGCCTTTGTTCCTTTTTTTTTCCACCTCAGGACTGTGGGGTGGGACTGGGAGACAGAAAGAAGCAGTGGTATCACTAATACCAGAAAACCTGTTCTGCAGGAAAACCTGCAGATGTGTGCAGGATGGGGAAGGAGCGGCTGCGCTCATGACCCAACCTGCCCTGCACACAGAAGACCAGAGGGTGATGTGGGATGACAGGCTTCTTCTCTGTCTATCCCCTTTCCCATGAACCCATCCTCAGCTCTGGGCAAAGAGACCAGGTACTGTTCAGGGCCTGGCCTGATAACCTTCAAGGAGTAACTGGAAGGAAGGTCCCCTGCCTTTCCTGCTCTATGGGACTTGCTCTGCTGTGGTGTCAAACAGCCTGTGCTGGTCCAGGGCTGGTCAGCACTGGTGGGTTTAGAGTTTATAAGGGAGATGCCTGTAGCTGTCAGAGGGCTGACATCGTGGGCCATGTCCTGAGGAGGCTCCTGGGTGTCAGAGAAGCCACTAGTGCTGCAAATTTTCTGTGACCTGCTTTTCCTTCTGAAATTCTGTTTTGTGACAGTGGCAAAGACCCATTTCCCAGGAACGTCCCCAGGCTGCAGAAGGGATCCCAGCCGGGACTGACCGTGCTCCCCCCATCACTGTAACACCTGCACGGCCCTCAGTGTCATGCGGGGACACAGCCCAGGCGGGCCGGCAGGATGGGGAGGGCACAGGGGCAGCTTCTGACCCGCCACAAGTCTGGGTGGCACCTGTGACCCCGGGCATCCGCCACTCTCGCCGGGGCTGGGCTGCGTGGGGCGAGATCATGGCGGGGACTGCGGGATCAGGCTGCGGGAGCTGGGGCCGGGCACTGGCGCGCCTGCGGGGGATGGTGAGGCAATGTGGGGTGCCGGGAATGCGGGGTGCCGGGAATGCGGGATCCCGGTGCCGGGGATGCGGGGTGCCGGGAATGCGGGATCCCGGTGCCGGGGATACGGGGTGCCGGGAATGCGGGATCCCGGTGCCAGGGATACGGGGTGCCGGGGATGCGGGATCCCGGTGCCGGGGATGCAGGGATGCCGGGAATGCGGGATCCCGGAGAGGGGGGACACCAGCGAGGGACCCCGCGGCCCCGGCCCCGCCCGGAGCGAAGTGGCCGCCGGGGGGCGCCCGCGCGCCGGCCCAAAGCGGCCCCGAGGCGGTGACGGACACGGGGGGACGAAAGGGAGAAAAGAGTAAAAATACAAACCAAAACAATCCAAACAAATAAACAATCAAACAAAAAGAAGAAAGCAAAGAAAAGCACAAAGGGAAAAATAAAAAAGGAAAAAAGGAAAACCACCCCCCAAAAAATTCCACCTCCTTCCAATTTTCACCCTCTTGGATATTGTCTGGCTGCAGTTCTACCAGGGCTGGACTTTTCCCTCCCAACACCCGCTGAGCTCATCTTGTTTGATGCACGTTTGTGGGGAATAAGTGCAAAATTCTCTGTGTTGGATGGAAAGGGACCCTCGCACCTGCCCCTGCTGGGGTCACAGCTGCTGCGGGGCCCCAAGAGATGTGCGGAGCCTTGGGACAGGGAGCTGGCACAGTGACTGCCTTGACACCCCCTGCCCTAGGGCAGCTCAGTCACTGCAGTGATGGAGATGTCTCTCTGGAAGGAAACAGCGGGGAGCCATGTGATGGGGAAGGGCATGAGGATAGTGAAAATAATGCTTTGTTGAAAGTACTGTCAATATTTGAGAGACAGAGGGGCCGGGGGGGGGAGCTGCAGCCGCCTCTCCATCACACATGGTCCATGGATACATCCATATCACACTCAGGGAGAACTTGCTTTTTTTATATTCCCCAACCTGTGTCATTAGGATGATTTTAAAACCCTGGTCCATGTAATCTCAGTGCACATGCTTTGAAGGCAAAGTGATGCCTTTTACATTGGAGGAAATATTCAGGCCACATTCAGCCTGCTTCCCTCAGCAGCGCTTTTACCTGCGGGAAAGAACTACCTCATCTCCACATCTGTGTGTTACCTGAGTCATTCCTAGTAACATGTCCTGTAATGAGCCATTTCACCAGCTGCAGTTACCCAAATGTCATGTGAGGAGATCCTGCACACACAGCCAGTTGCTGCTTTGCCTGCATGGATGCCTATCCTGTCCTGCTGATGATCTTGGGTGTTCAGATTTCCTCCTCCAGCACGGGATGTGTGCTGGGAAGAAGATGGTCCCCCTTCTCTCACAGCAGTGACTCACCATGCAGCACCATGGCCTCCCCTCCATCTGCATTTCTGGTACCCTGTATTTCTGGATGCTGTAATTAAACACCTCTGAAAAGCTCTGTTAGCATGGACATACCCAGAGCTGCAGGGAGCCACAAAGAAAATAAAACTGATGGCAACACCATCCAGCTCCTGCTCAGTGGTCCAATGGGGTGAATCTGAGAATCCATTTATTTTTCTTCATTTTCCTGTGATGTTATTTTTCTGTAATCATGTTGCTCACAGCAAAAGTGAAATGAAAAGCACAACAGCCAAGAGTATCAGCAGTGCAGGAAGGGAGAGCTCCCCACATGATCCTGCCTCAAGCTGGTCCTGGAAAGCAGGGTTGAGCATCTTGGCTTTGCTGGGGCAGTGAGGGAGGTGGTGCAGGGTGGTGGGATGGGTTGGTGGATGCTGAGCTGTCCAAAATCTTGTCAATGGCATCTGACTGCATCCATGTAACTCTGCCACGCAGGCTGAAAGGACAGGCAAAGCCACTACTCAAAAATACTCAGCAAATTGTCAGTGGGTACACATCCACTTTTCCTGATAAATGAAGACAACAGAGGAATCTGTGTGTTTTCACATAATTATTTTTTCTCAGTCTTCCTAAATTCTTCAAATATAAATATAACCTCCTTGTGGGAAGGCTTTAAGGTGTCTGCCAGACAAGTGAACTTATGGCCTTGCAGGTGTCAGAGAAGCAAAAACCTGATTGTCTGGGTCAGATTTGAGCCATTTTAATGTGTTTGAGCTCCTCTTGCTTGACAGTTGTAAGATCAGATGCTCACAGAAATGCTGGGTGGCAACAAGCCTCTCCATGGGACCAGCTGGACACCAAAGGCAAAAAGGTGGGTGAGGGATCATCCTGGACCTGGATGATGGATGCTGTTTGCAGGGATAGGGTGAAGACAGGGACTGTTGTCACCCTCAGCAGCACAGGGTGGCTCAGGAGGGTCCCTGCAGGCCCCTCCTCTCTGCTCCAGGGCTCTCCATCACATTCCCACCCCAGAAGGGGACAGCCAGATCCTGCCAATCTCAAGGTGGTCCCCATGTTTCTAAGAAGTAGATTTCTATTTTTTTCACCAATGCAGGGATATGATCAGAGTTGGGTCTCTGCATCCCTATTTTCTTGTTTGGCTCTGAAATGTTAAAGCCAGGTCAGGGCCTTAAACCATCCTTTGTTTAGGCTTTCTCAGGCAGGCAATTTCTCTGTGCTGGGCTGCTGATGGGGATGTCAGGTTCCCCCTCCCTGCTTTCCCTCCACCTCCCCAGTCTTTGATCACAGCAGCTCTGGAAACTAAGCTTTGAAAATACAGTCATTTCATGGATGTGTTGATTAGGAAATGAAATTCCAAGAAGCAAATGACAGCCCAGCTGCACTGCCTGACTCTGCAAGGCTGGAGCTCCCCACCAGGAAATGTATTCTCATATTTTTTTGACACATCCAGGGTGTTGTATCATTAATAAAAAATGCAGACAGAACTTCTTAAGAGAAAATGACTTCCAAAGGAACTACCTTTTTTTTTCCTAGCTTTTCCTGTGAATCTGTAGGCTTCCTTGAAGACAGCTCAGTTCTTTCTCTTTTTAGCAGAGCAAAATGAAGCATAGGTTTACCCTGGAGCAGTGTCTTCTGGACATACAGTAAGACCCCAGGGATTTGTCTCTCCCAACAGGCTGTTAATCAAGGTTTCCAGCTTCATAGGAATTTGATTTTACTGGGATGGAGAGAAGCTGTGGGCCTTCATGATTAATTCTACATCAGAATTCTCCAGAAAAATAACCCCAACCTTGCAGTCCTGTGAGGACTGGATTCTTTTTAGTCCATCCAGCTGGGATAGGGAGAGATGTAACTGATGTGTCTGCTTCCACAGCAGCCATGATGCCATACACCGACTCCAAGTAAGTCTTTCTTATTCAAACAACCCCAAATCCATCTCTGAAAAACAATCCTTTTCCCTTCCCTTCTGTATTAATAGCACTGTGCTTTTTTGAGTGCTATTCTGAGCATATCAGCCCAGGGTGGGAGGGTGTTTTGGGGCTGATTCACCTCAATTTTCTTGCTGAGAAAGCAGGACATTCAACAAGGGTGATGGCAGAGGCTGGGCTGATTTTGTTTCAAAGTGTGTTCAAGAAGCTCCTTGAGGCTACTCAGGGCTCACAGAACTGCTGCAGGCCAGGAAAACCCAAAAAAGACCACACCTGTGGTGGGGCAGCCATGTATGGGGCTGAGGGGTGGTTCAGACCCACTGGAGGGTCATAGCTGCAGCAGCAAGTGGGACTTTGCAAGTGTCTAGATTTGCTTAACATTTAAAGTTTAATGGAAGGTTGTTTAAGAAGGCCTGAAAAGAAGATGGGGTGTTTGGAAGAACTTTTTTGTGAGGAAGAAATACCTCTGCAGGAAGAAGATTGTTTGCTGGGACACAAAGGAGCACTCAGTCTCTGGCTGGCACTTCAGGTTTGATGTGCAAATGTTATAAAGGGCCTTCCTGTAAAAGGCAGATCACTTTTTCCTGGATGCAAGGAGGAAAGAGGAGCGAGGGAAGTGATACAAAGAAAACCTGTCAAAGCAACAAGCCAGGAAAAGCAGCTCTGCAGAAAGAAGTGCTTTGAACGGCTGCACATGCTGTGACAGGGGATGTATCAGAGCCAGAGAGGTTAAAACATGTAAGATGATGAGAGGTGATGCTGGCCTAGACATGAAGGACCTTATCTTACTCTTCTCTAGTTTGCATATCCAGAAATTACCAAGCAGACAGGGTCTGACTTCCAAACACTGCAAACAGAGGTAGACACCAACAGCCTCTATCCCTGTAGACTTCTCTTACCCTAGCACAGAATGGTTAAAACTGTTTATTTCTCAATGGGTTGCCTCTTTTCCTTGGGAGCTGCTTAAAATTCACTCCAAAAAAATTAAAAACAGGTCAGCTCTTACATCTGTAGCTCGTTCTGCACAAGACACCCTATTGGGAAGGGAGTTTTACTGGTGATGGCAGGAAATCCATTTAGAGCCCCCCAGCACTTGTGCTGCAGCAGCCCCATTCCCTCCCACTGCCCCTGCACATGGAGGCACTCCCACCATGCCAGAGGCTCATCCCCCTGCAGCCATGGGGATGCAGGCAGAAATGGGGCCAGAGGTGGGGATGCAGAGTGGGCACGGGGTGGGAGAAGGCTGAGCAACCCCAACCCTGACCACATTCCCCTGGGGTAGGAGGCTGCTCTGGTTCCTCCAGCTGGTTGCTCTCACCCATCCCTATTCCCATCCCCACAAAGAGCAGCTTGCAGGTGACATCTTTGACACCTCCAGCTGTCTCTCTGCACAGCTTTTCATCTCTGGCAGCTAATAGCAGAGTGCTGGGGGAAGGGAACATATGCCAAAGCAGCTCAACTAAGGTGCCTTCTTACTAATCACATTACCTGCCCCCCACAGCAAGAGAGAGGGTTTGATATAAGGCCAGAGAGGTACCAGAGTATCCCCCCTCTCTCCATGCTGTAGGGGATGCTTTTGTCTCTGTGTGGGTTGCAGGAGGCAGCTTTGCCACAGGACAGGGAATGGAGCACCCCTGTGTGGAGGGATACCACAAAAGGCACAGGCTGGACACAGCCAGGAGCACATGTTCCTGACAGGAGTCCATCCAGGAGTGTGCAGGGTAGGCAGCTGCTGTGCAGCACGACAGTGCTGGAAGAAAGGCAGAGACTGAATTGATCTGCAGAAAGATCTGCCTTCCATCACCGCTGCCTGCAGGGTTTTTGCTGAAAGCACCGACTGAATCCCGACAGCCCGGGGCAATTAGAGGGTAGGAAGCTCGGGCTCAGGGAATCTCACTATCCCCCTTCCAAATACCTTTGTAGCTCCCACAAGCTCTTAACGATGTATCCCTCTAATGGCTGATCCTACGCAGTGAATGCAGGTGTCAGGAATGCGTGATTCAGACAGCAGCAGGAGGCTTTGCCCATCAGAGGGGAGGAGGTGTCCTGGTACCCTGGGGAGTCCAAGGGAGGGTGAGAAGCTGAGCTGCCAGGTGATGCTGTCACCATCTCCAGGTCCTGTCTTCTCCCCACTGCTCCCTCCTGAGCTCAACTGCATCCTATCTCAGCTGTGATTTCAAATGGAGCTGGTGCCCAAGACCTGGCTGTGGGGATGTGGCAGTGACAAGCTGTTGTGCCCATGGGGACTTGGGAGATACTCCAGAGCAGTGATGGGGCTACCTGTAAGGCTTGGCCCATGAGCATCACAACAGTGCCAAAATCATCTTCTTGCATTTTGCTGGCCAGCCTGACAGGAGCTGAGTAGCTGGGAAGGATGAACTGGTGGCCTCTTCCATCTGTCAGTGTACGAGAAAGTATGACTTCTGCATCTTTTTCTAAAACACATGGGAGTGCCACATATGCAGGTCAGCTTCTCCAGAGCTTGGGGCTGTGTCACTGTTGGCTCTGGTGTGTGGCTGCTGGAAGGAGCTGAGGGCCAGCCTGCACAGGAGAGAGACAGGCTCTCCATGTTTGCTGTCCAGCTGGGGGAATCCCAACCTGTTTCTGCTCTTTTCTGATGGATAACTTTTCCATAACCCCTGCTTGTGTTTGGAACTCCTGAAACCCCTACCAACAGTGCATGTTCTCAGCTTTGCATGCCTGCAGCCCTTTGGGGGTCTGTGTCCCACCAGAGGAGTTACTGCAGAGGGTTTTCCAGGTACTGTCCCCTTCCCTACTTTGTTTTCCCCTATCCAATTCATTGGTCAAAGAGGAGGCACGGGCACATGTTTCAGTATGTCTCTCTTTTTAATACATTTATTTTTAGCTTGTTTTTGTGGCCCGTAGAGGATTCCACAGGAAATCCTGCAGCCATGGGATCACGAGAAGCTCAGGTTCCCGATTGTGTTACATATGTTAACAGAGATGTGATCTATACAGGGTTTTTTTAAAAAGCAGCTATAAATACTTCCTCCAGCTGCACCAATATCCCCTCGTCCCTCTTCCCTCCATAGCACCTGTTGACACTCATGTACCCAGTTAAGATTAGCTGCTTTACAGGGAAGGGGAGTCCTGACTCTGGAGCCATCCCTCCCTGCTCTGTAGCAGGAGCACCTGGCTGTCCTGTTTTGGAACACGCCTTGGGCTGTCAAAACTTGAAGCACTCCAAAGAGCTGACTCCCCTGATGGGTTTGCTTGGCCCAGCAGAGGTGTGAGGCAAGAGCCACAGCAATCAGCCCCATATGGTGTGGTGGCATTTTGCCATCTGAGCCCCTGTCTGCCTCAGACTACTGGCCAGGCAGCCCCATCACAGTGAGGAGGTTGCCAGTCCTCAGCCCTGCTTCCTCCCAAGGCTGTCCAGGGAAGCAGGGGTGCTCAGTGCTGATGTGCATACTCACATTTCATTCTGCAGCCATGGGGTGCACTGCCAAGTGCATCATTTCCCTCCAGCTGTGGAAGCTGATGGCTCTTTCACATGACCCCTCTGGGCTCACCAGAATGAGTAATGCCTGCTGGGCTGGCCTGTGCTTGTGAAATATGGAAATATGCAGGTACAGAACTCATATTCATGGCATTCAAGTGTGTGGGAGACCTTTGGGTCCTTTTGACTAGAAGCAGAGGGGCTTTTCACCTGTGAGAGACAGCTCTCAAGTCTCCCCACTGCCTTTGAGCATTGTGGGGGAAAGGTGCTGCACAGGGTGCCCCAGAATGACGTGTCTGGAAGAGGCATCTGCTGGGAACATGTTCCATACATTACATAATCCATGAAGCCTTCAAGCTCAACCAAGCTGAAACCCTTTTCCATGGAGAGAAAACCCCAGCAGGGTAAGAGGGAGCTGCACCAGGGGCCAGTCCCTGCTTTCCTGCAAAGATGCCAGCCCATACTCGTGTCCACAGGAGACACTACTCTGAAAAGTCCAGCTCCAAGCTGTGCCCCTTTTTTTCCTGGTCCATGTGTCATCATTCCTGGCTGCTGGTGAGTCAGCCCCTGGATCTGCTGGATGCCTCCACAGCAGCCATGCTCTGCTGCCCTGCAGAAAGCCTCAGCCATCAGGGGAGCCCATAATATAGTGGCTGCAGGCGGTGTTCCCCTTCCATGTTGGGAGGGAGCCAAGACCTTCTTAAAGGTTTGCTTATGCAGAAATTATCCAACTCATAATGAGAGATTCCTTCATTTGCTACTTTCTCCCCTACACAAGAAGCTAATGCCATAACCCTTCACACTCCTCTGGTCCTGGATTTGCCTAAAGAGTTTGTCTTGAAGCCAGAAGAGCTGTTTGATGAAACTTTAGTTGAACCTGAAACGTGAAATATTGGCTGCACCATGAGATTTGATGTGGGAACTGGAAGATGTATTCAGTTCACAGTTAAAGCAATCAGAACCCCATCACTTGGAAACTCTTCTGATCCCCACCTACACTCTCCCAAACTACACCTCTGAGTGTGCCACACTCCCAGGCTGGAAGCTGGGTTGTGTCCCTCTTTGCCGATGAGCAGCACTTATTGCAAGCCAAACAAAGTCCTTCTGCCCAGTAGACCCTGCTGAGATCCTGACATGGGTCCTGTACAAGGGAGTTCAGACATATCTTGTCAGCCCTGCTGTTGCTGTACTCCAGTAAACCCAGAGCTTATACAGATGGGATGGCAGAAATCCAAGGAAAGGCTCATGATACCAGCTCAGAGAAGAGCAGAGAAGGAAAAATGGGGTTATGCAGGCTTAGCTGGTAGAGAAGGCAAAGTCAGAATCAGAAGACAGAGGATTTAGAGGTAGATTAATTCTGTTTATGTAGATCTGAAGTTCATCTGTGGTTTGGTTGTCCAAAACACCACAGTGAAGCCCATCCTGGGGAAGATGTCATAACACACCGTGGGACACACCAGGTCTGCCCTGATCCTCTGATTGACCAAGGCCTCCTGGATCTGGAGAAGGTCTTACCAGGAGGATCAAATATAAGGAGAGGAGGAAAAAGAGCAGAAGTATTAGCTTTCTTCTGCCCTGCTCCTCCCAGGCTGTCACTTCAGTCAGGGCTCCTGACAACCCCTTCAGATGAAGTGTACTCCAAAAATGTATGCTGGGGGTTATGTAAGACTCTGGTACCTTTGGTGACTCACACGCTTTGTCCTAACACGCCGTTCCCCACAGCCGTTGTGTAACCTCACTGGGAAAGCACGCAGTGGCCAGCCCCAGGGATGGGGAGCTGCTGCGGGGATGGGGAGCCATGGTCCTAAAGATCTTCCTTCCCAGGGAAAGGCAAACCCACTGAAGTCCCTCTCATACATGGAGACAAAGGAGCCCAGCTGCAGTGTTGGTCCTGCAACTGGAGGGATGGTCAGGGAGATGAAAAGTGTGAAATTCATGAGATTAGAAGATTTCTGGTTGGCATCTAAACCTATGGTTTTCCCTGTTGTGTGCTACAGTGACGGGTCTGCTAGTACTTGTAATGAAAGGGTTCATTGGTAGGAGAACAGGAATAGGGATATTTTCTTCCCTTGTCCAGGGAGCCTTCTTCCTGCAGTGAAGGAGCCTGAGTTTTCTCTTATTTAAGCATGGAAACATCAGGATAGACTTTGCAGGCAGCAGTGGAGATATTGACTGTCTGTCTGGCACAAAGGGAGGACCAGGCCTTTGAGGAGCTCCTGGAACTTGCAGTGGATGTGTGGGCACAGCAAGAGACAGCGAGGGGTGCAAGCACCCAGGGGCAGCTGCATTGGAAGTGGGGACGATATTCCCAGCAGTGGGTGGGGACAGAACAGCCCAAGGGTGTCAGGATGGATAAGCCCATGGGGGCAAATCACACATGTCTCTGTCTCAGTGTGAGAGGCTGTGAAGGAGAGGGGCTGTGCCTGTGTACTGGGGAGCAGTCTGTCCCGGGCTCCTTGCAGACAGGCCCAGTCTCCCATGTTTTGCCATTTCCTGGGACAGCATCCCCAGCAGCACAGAGCAGAGGGCTTCAGCTTCCCTCCTATTCAGAGTCTGCAGTTACTGGAGTCTGTACCTGCTGGACACAAGTATCATCTGGACAGCTGCCCCTCGGCATTTTGTGTGGCTGTTGTTTGGTTTGGATTTTCACCCTGTCCATATTCTGTGTTTGAATGCTTGTGTTGTGAATCCAGCTCAAACATCTCAGCCCCTCGAGGCAGCAGAGCTGCGTTAATGTGGGTATGTTCGAGGAAGGCTGAGAACTGGCAAGTCAGCAGCAACCTCTGCTTCTCTGAACTCAGTGCTGAGACAGTACAGACTTCATCCTGCCTTGCACTCATGTCTGTCAAAGAAATTGGAGGCAAAGAGCAGCATACTGCAGGTTTGGTGCTGCCTTGTGACTTCAGGGCCAGCTCATCAGCTGGGACAAGTGAGGGTAGCTGCCCTGAGGCAGTTCAGATGAGCAGGTATTTTCCTGAAGTCTTGCCAGTTCTTGGTTCCTGTCCAGAACTCCACACCTACCCCAGCCTACCTTCTGGTGCAAAAGTGATAGGTTTGAATCATGCAATGGATTTACAGCCTGGCTCATAAGCTGAATTGAAAAATAAAGTTAAAGAAACTTCTCTTGTTTAACTAAGGATCTGTTTTACACTGTTTTGTAGCTCTGCAATGGAGTGACAACATATTTGGGCTGAGTCTTGGCTTCAGGACTCCACTTTTAGACTTGTATAAAATCAAAGTAACATAGGCATCAGACTCATTATTTATTATACAGTTATAAATTATACAAATTTGTCCCCTCAGTCCATAGCTAGAAATCACCACTTCCCACATACAGCATATGCAATGCTTTATTTTTAAAAAATAACTTCTATCTTTCTAAAGAGTAAAGGCAGAGCAAAAAAATGAATTAATCTGACCTATTATTAAGTTATGAAATGCTTACAAGCCCACAAAATCATGCATGGACTCAGCTTCCTCAGGAAGTTGCAGGGCAACTGCAAGGAATTTCAGAGCCATCACCTTGCCTGATGGAAAGTAGAAGCCACTGACTTCAGCAGGAATGTCTGTTCCTAACTGCAGAATTGGTTCCCAGAACTGGCTCACCATGAAGCCCAGTGCTGGAGTTGAAGGACAATCATGAGAAGCAAGCCAATTATTGTCCCTGATTAATAAGGCAGAATGATCCACAAGTTGTGTTCTAATGGCTACAACCCCATGGCCACGAGGAATCAAGCCTGCAGGAACATGCCCTGCCTTTGCCAGCCTTGCAGGCTGCTCAGGCACAGGATGTCTCTGCTGACTGGCAGCACTGCCTGCTGTCACCATGGCACAGGGTTCTTTCTCTAAAACCTGTTTCAGACGTATTTTATCAGGCTCTAACCACCAGGGCTGGCCTGAGATGTGCCAGCTGGCTGCCACACCAGGAGACCTCGGTCAAGGTAGTTCAGCAAGGGTGAGGCTGGGGGATGACATATTTTGTCCCTGACCTTTTGGAAAAGCTCAGGGATGAAGAAGTAAAGAGAAGGGGTGTGGGCATCCTGGGAACAGAGGGGGAAAGTCTGAGATGGGGTGAGACGGCTAAGGAGGGGCAAGTCGAGATAAGGAGCTAGGGCAAAGGAAGGAGTGGGATATGGGACAGCAAGAAAGGGGAGTCCCTTCTCCCCATCAGGATGTGCCCCTGAAATGCCTGGGAAGAATCACATATTCCCACCTGTGTTTCTCCTCCACCATCAGCTGAAACCTTCCGGTCCCACGCCTCACATCGGTTGATGCTCTGTGGATGGCAGCCTTTCACTGGGACAAACACACTGTTAGATCCCATCACACTTCTCCCCGGTGGCCTCTGTACTTTGGCTGTGCTGCTGGCCCTGTCACCCCCCAGGTGGGCCTGCTGGGGACTCCCACGTGCTTTGCTGGAACCCAGGAGCAGCCCCACAGATGTGAGAAGTGCAAGTGATCTTCAGAGAGGTGAGGTCACACTGCCAGCCACTCCAGGGGCAGAAGAAACCAAGCAAAGTTACCTCTGCAGGTTTCCCATTTCACTGTTTCCTCAAGGCTCCCCACCCAGGCTCATCTCCATGCACAAAATGGATGCTTCCTACTGGCAGAACAACACCAGAGCCACAATCCTTCTCGGACAGATACCTGAAGCAGCTCTGTGTGAGCCCTAAAGCAGTTTAACTGCTGAGCATAGAGGAAATCAGCCCATTCTGTTGTGCTAGTATTGCATTTGTATTACTCCTGGTAGAGGTACCCACTGTAACCTAGCTAATCCAGCAAAGGGGATTCCTCTCCCACACACAGCTCTGTTCCCAGTGCAGGTCCTGTGTGCAGGGACCTCTGGGAAGGCAGCATGAAGACCTGTAATTAAAGCCTGGATCCTAACGTGCAAGTACAGAGAGGCCACATGCTGGCTGGTTTTCTTTGTAGCTTGAATAGTGTTTCTTTAATGTAGGTGGGTTGTTTTTTTGGTTGGAGGGTTTTTCGTGCGTGTGAGAAACATAAATAGGCCTTCATCTTTTATGCATTTCCTTGTGCCTTCCAGACACAGAGCTCCTCTCCATCATTTGACATCATTTCGAGTTTGGAAAGACGCACTTACTAGAAAAAGATATAAGGGTGTTTTCATTGCAGTACATCATATTCACATACATAAAATATTAAAAGCGGTATAGATGAACCCAAAAAACAATGCAGCACTTTAGAAAATAGTATTAGTCTTTTCCCTAGGTGTTAGAGAATGAGATAAATCCTACTCTGTTAGACATTACAGCCTCCATGGACTCCCAAGGGTGTGTCACACTTAGAGACACCAGGAGGGTCTGTTACAAGGGGAGAAGATTTCCTGCTATATGCACGCAGATGCAGAGGAATATAAATGTGTGTGTGTGTGTATGGATGCTTACATAGCATTTGTCAGCACTGCCAAGGAGTACTGGCTGTGCCTGCCCCAAACTGCTGTCTCTTGAGGACAGAGTGCATTTCCCAAGTCCTCTCCCAATCTGTGCTGGGTCTTCCCAGAGAAGCCCAGGGGTCCTGGGCACTGTGGCACAGTGCCATGGAGAGGCCTACAGGACATGGCAGTGAATGGCAAATGTAGCCCAGTGGAAACAACACATTCCTCTAACAGGCAGCCCCCCTAAAGGAGCCCTTCATTGTCCTCCAAACATCCTTGCTCAACTCACTGCAGTCAGACTTTGGCCTCAGGTGAGCCCAGGCTCAGTCTCATGTGACTAAAGGTGATACCTCTGACCTTCAACAGTGTCCCCTGGAGACAAGTGCCCTCACAGGCCATCTCCCTCAAAATGGTTTTCCTCCTCTTAAAGGGTGTCCTAGAGGCTCAGCCCCACAATATCCAACTGCAATACTCACTGAAGCCCAGTAGGGTGAGAAAACAAGAACTCAAACCATCCAGGATCACACCCAGCATGGGATCTAATGTAGCCTCTGAGTTCATTCCTCTTTGTGAGAAAGGAGCTTTACTCCCAGGGTTAGTGTCTGCATGTTTTTCCAGCTGCTAGCTCTCTCCCCATCCCTCAGATACATGTGCCTTTTCAGTCTGTCAGTTCTTCATTCATGTCCACGTGTGTGTTCCCTTCCTCCTCTCCCACCGGGAAGCCTCCCACAGCCCACCCAGCTCCTCCAATGCCATCCTTCACTTCCCCTCCTGGGGCAAGGCAGCAGGAACCAGCACTGTTCCCATGTCCCTGCTTGCTGGGGTTAAAACCATCTCATCTGCTAATGTAGATACATAGAAGTGCTTTCAGCAAAAGCTGTTTGAAAAACAGAAGCAAGAATTTACTGAACTTTTTTAAAGCTGCAAAATCCTCTTTATTCTGTTATATTCTCCTTTTTCAATCTTCCCTCCTTTATTTCCCCTTTTTCTATAAAAAAAATCTTATATTAATCATTATTGGTATCTCTTTTTCACGGGTATTTGATTGCTGCTGAAAAAAAAGGGTAAATATAAAAGGTTCCTAAAGCATTCAGAGTCATACACCCACATTTCTCTCCAATATTATCTTGCTTTTCAAAGTTGGACTGAAAAATCTACAATTATTGTAGAAGTTTTAAAACAAATTTAAAGGTCCGATTCCTCGAAGCTCAGGTGGTTCAGGATCAGTAGCCACCAAAGAAAATAAAACCAGAAACAACAGAAAATATGAAAATTCTTTTACAGGCAGAAAATGTTAATGGGAGAAACGTTAAAGGTGTTAATAGTACCAATGCCATATTCAGTATCTCCTATAAATGGGGAAGGGAATGTTACTGTTGGCAACCCTAGGCAATGACAGGAAGTATTTATTAGCTCAACGGGATCCTATATTTGCAAGAGTAAATCCAGCCAGCAAGAATTATCACTCTGTTGACAGAATAGCTAAGGGGCCAGGGAGAAAGTAGGTGGTAAAGTAGGCATTCACTGAAGGCAAGGGAGGGGTACAGAGCCCCCATAAACCAGCACTCCCCAGGCAAGAGGGTTCCCAGGGCTCCCCTCCTGCCCTGCTCAGAGCAGCTCACAGCTGTGGCTGCTCTGATGGTATTTTTATGAATGGTGAAAGAAGACATTGGTCCAACAAGTCATAGAAGTACTGAGCTAAAAGAGAGAAAAGCAAAAGAGAATAAAAGCAATTAAATGTGATTAATGCTATGTAGTTGTAGGTAGATGCTTGCCTATAAAGCATGTGATGGTGTGTAACATGAAAAGAAAAATGAAGCAAGTTATTCAAAGGGAAACTCCACGACACATGGAGAAAACTCTTCAGCTGTACACCACAGGCTTGATTTTCTCTGTTCAGAATACCTGCAGCATGCATGGACTTAACTGCCAACAGGGACTATTCATTTATTATGGTTATACAGCGCCAGGCACTTGAAGCAAGTCCTACAAAGCCCTGTGATTCATACAGACCACAGACCTAATCCCAGAACGTTTATTGTCATCAGTGAAAAAAGGCTAAGCTGTGACAGGCACTCTTGGCCAGAAAGAAGCAGAGCTGATGCCCTGACTATTTTGGGACAAAGACATCCTGTTCCTCCAAAGCCTGAGCTGGGAATCCATCTTTCCCACTGGGAAGTACCAGCCAGGCTGGCTGCAGGGGCAGCTAGGGGGAACCTGGCCCTCTACAGCAACTTCAGATGCCTGCTCAGATAAATACAGACACACATGGATAAAGGACTTGAGTTGATTTTTTGTGTGTGCTTGAAATGATGATAGTCTTAACTCCTGCTTTTCATTTTGATAATATTAAAGCATTCCTTCTAATTAATTTTGCTCTTCTATCCATCTTGAAAACTGTTCTGTGCTTAGATGATAGAACATTCCCTCCAAGAGTATTTTTAAGTTCTTGTGTGATGAGAATTATGATCAGGATTGGGGCAACAGCATTAATGTGGTATTTTTCCAATTCAGTTTGAAGCTATTGACCTTCTACCCTTTGTAGCCAAAACACTAGGTTCTGACACAGAAACTCAGGATAAATATACAAATAAAATATTCCTTCTTTGATTTTGCAAAGGTTGTTTATGATTATAGAGTTAATTCATTGTTCAACCCCACCTTGTTTCAGTAGCACATATCATGTTGCTGACTTTGTCTGGATGACTATCAAGGATGTCTTCAGCACATAAACACAGCAATACAGACGCCTGTGATATCCAGTAACGTTTTGGGCAGTGGGGAAGCTCCAAAGGAAAGCAGATGTTGGAAAAGGTTTTGGAAAAGGTAGAGAGAAGGATCTAAGTAATTATAGGCCTGTCTCCTGACACGAGTCCCAGCAATATAATGGAATGACTCATATGGATCTAGATTAACGAAGAATCAAAGGAGGAAAATATCATTAATGCCAATCAGCAGGAGTTTATGGAAAGAGACCCTTTCAAACTGACTTGCTATCTTTCACCAAGGAGATTGTAAGGTTGAGTGATAAATGTAACAAAGCTGATGTAAAACACTTGGACTTCTTTAAGGCCTTCAACTTGTTGCAGCAAGACATGGTGATTAAGAAACCGGAACAATCCAAAGTCAACGTGACACATATAAATTGGTTGTCTAACTAATCATCCCTGAGACACCACCACAGGCTTCCTGGAAGGGTGCTCGGGACCTTGTGAGCAGCAAACACTGCTCCCTGGGTGCCACCCTAGGGCCTTGTCCCACCCCAACCATTTATTCAGTCCTCAGTCCTTGCACCCCTTCCTTCTGCTTGCTGGCAGACCCCACTAATCAGCTGTGTTTTCTCAGAGTTGTTTATTTTTTCCTTTCTCACCCTGGATAGCCTGCACATTGTGTGAATTTTCAGGATGGCAATTACTTATTGATAATTTTTTAACATCAGAAAAATGCAATATGTCCCATAACCCCGCACAATTTGTTCTTCATCAACCGATATTTTATCAAGAACTGTAAAGAAATAAAAGGATTGCTGATAAGGTTTGTGGGTGACACCAAGACAGAGAAAAAAAGATAAAAATGAAAGGATGTGTCACCACTACAAGCAGACCAGTTTATAAAATTGCATTCAGATGAACAATACACATTTGAGTACAACCGAAGGTAAAAATCACACCTGTAGGAATAATAATAATAATAATAATAAAGGGTAGTTTCAATACAGGAGATACACTATGGAAGGGAAGGATCAGAGATACTGAAAACGGCACATGAAACACTGCTGAATGTGAGTTTCCAGAGTTCAGAGTTACAGTATCTGAGAGAGCTAAATGGGTTCTTCGGCTGTGGCATCAGCTAGATAACCTACCTCATGTATGTATTTGGGTTTCATGCTATTACAGATGGAAAACCATGCCCACATCTGGTATCCACAGCACAAACCAATGGATAAAGTAGAGATGAATCAGAGGACATGCATGCTACTGCTTACAAATTGGAATAGGATGCCTTTTGATAACAGACCCCAAAACTGCAATCTCTTTAGTCTCTTCAAGAGATGGGTGTGGGCTGAGCTGGTTCCTGATTTAGAGTAAAAGTCTGATCATCCATGATACAGAAACAGCAAAGTTCCCATAGCTGCAAGATGTCATTAGCAGGCATATGCAGAACAGAAGCAAGGGTTTCTAAAAGCGAGGAGGAACAATCACATGGACAGTCTTCCTAAATTGCTCACTAATTTCTTGCCTCTGGTAATATTTAAATACGAGACAGAACCCAAATCAAAGACAGGTTACTTCAGGGAAATACACAGAGGCACTTCAGGGCTTGGTTCTGCTATAACTTTGAAGACTATATAAGCAACAACCTGGGTCTTCACCTAAAGTACCTTCAGAAAATACTGAGGCTCAGCCCATGTCTGGACCTCAACACACTTGTATGAACAAGTAGACTTAACAAGTGTGGCTTATGCCAATTATTAGGATAACCTGTACCCAAAAGCCCGGGAATTTATCTTACTGCTACAAAACAATTACTTCCCGCTATTGCTTGGGCATACCAATTCTTAACCAGCATTTGAAAACATGACGTGTTCAGGAGTCATCTATTCTTTCCCATAATTGTGAATAGAGTCATTGATTCAATATCAACTGCACAGGAAATGGCATAGGAGGCACAGTAACATGCCTGACTTAGATGGCAAAGCATCTAGGATGTTTCTTTGGTGGGGTCATGTGCTAGAAATGGAAGAGGCTTGCTATAAAACACCTATTTTAGCTTCAAACATACAAATGCATAGTCAAATGCAGAGCTAGCATCACCACCAGCTGGCTACTTGTCCTTTGCATTGCCTTTGTAACCCACATGGCATCAGGGTCATGGAAAGCTAAGGAGGTATTTTCAATCCTCTACTTCTCTAAACAGTGACCTTGTGCCAACCCATGATAGCAATGCTCTCACCCGGCTCTCCACAGCACTGTGATTCTGTCCTGGAGCTATGATCCATATAGGCATTTGCGTCAAATGCGGTGGAATTAGTGCAGTTCAGGCACTTGATAGCGATCCTATCATGAAGGTTCTTGTGTTATGCACCACACCATATGGCTCTGCAGGCAAAGCACAGCATGCCTGGCCCTACAGGAAGGGAATTAAATGAGGCATGCAGTTCAGGAAGCACCACTGTTTGCCCCTGTTTACCCTGCAGCCCAGTGCCTGAACCCCTCCTCACCTGAGGAATGCTGAGCAGTTGAGGTGCCAAGGCCACTCTGCTGTCCCCAGGCACTTGTATGGACCAAAGGGAAAAGTTAACACACGCAAAATCTCCCACCTCTCAGGTCTCAGTCTCTGCTTGACATGAAGCTGAGAAGGAAGATCTTTTCCCTTTCCAATGTTTTCTCTGCTGTCAACACCACATTTTGCTCTGGCCTTGCAGCAGGTTGCACTTGGGCCTCATCATAACTGAGCATGGACTATTGATTCAGGTTGCAGACAGTAATCAGTCCTTTTCTATCAATAGCTTTTGTAATTAACATTTTAAAAATCACACACTTCTTCCTACCATAAAACACTGTTAAGATTATGTATTGTTTGGAAGTTAAGATTTTAAAACCAAATACAAATACTGATTTCAAACACAAGGAATTACTTAAATTCTAATTGAATTACTAATAATAAAGCAGTCCTGCAAATTTTTCACTGCATGGAATTACCTTAGAATTTGTACAAGAAAAAGAAAAAAAGGCATTGGAATAAGAATGAATAATATTAGCTATATCCCAGTGGATGTAACATATTTTAAAACGTGTTTTTCAAAGGCTTAAGGAAAAAACCAAAAAGTTTCATCAGGATTAACAGCTATCAATCTAAACTAGAAGTTTTGTATAAACTAAAATGATCTAATACCTGGGCAGATTCCCAGCTGGTAAGCACTGTCATAGCTGCAAAACACAACAAAGCACCTATAACAATTACATTAGCTGATTCTCTACTTGTCTCTACCAACTGATGTCTTTCAGTCCCCAGCCTTTAAAGGGCAGTGAGTGGAATACAAATTCCTCAGTCAGTTCTGCATTTGTAATCCTTCTTTCAGAATTAAGACTCAAAACCTGTGCATATGAATACATTAAATTCAATCCTTATGTTTGCCCAGCAATTGTAATCAAGTCCAACATTTTTTGCTCTGACTGCAAATGCTGTTGGAGTCTACTCTGTGCAGTGCAGCATTAAGAGGTTCTTACTGTGGCTTTTAATGTCCAGAAGAAAAAAATTATTAATTCTTCACCACAGTGATGCTGTTCTGTATCTTATTGCTTTCTGTGAGGTGGCAGCCAAATGAGTGACACAAAAAAAGCACCTTAACTAGCAGAATCTGCTTCCTATATGTTTTTGGAGTCATATTCTTCAGCTCTACTTCCACAACCAAGTTTTTATAACTGCTAGCATTGTAGCCAGTACAGCTCAAAACACAAATTGCAGCCTATTCTGGTAACATACAAACATTATCATCTAAGTCCCCCTTACAAAATCACTACCACCACAACTAGTGATAGCACAAGAACCAGAAAGCATGATAGGATTATCAGACTGCTTTCTGAGTTTTTAAAATCTTTATACAGGAAAAGAAATCACCTTCTGATTTGTGAATATGGCTTAAGTAGTACCTGATAATACACAGAATATTTATGGACAACAAAGAAAGATTAAACCTGTACAATCAGCTTTTTTCTATGGCCCATTTTCTAAGAAGAACACGAATACATTTTGAAATTATATCATCTGTTTAAAGGGGAGAAGCAGAACATAGCAACAATTAAATGCAGAAGAAAGCACCTGCGATGCAGTTTGTCATTCCCTGTGCAAGTATTGCTACACAGTAAAACCAGCTCTAATCAATGTTGTCATTTAATGGCAATAAAATAGCAAAATCAGCTACTGTTATTTTTGTGGTCTCAAGCACTTCTTCAGAAGTTCTTACTTCAAAATCCTTTTGTCAATCAAAAGCATGACTCTGAAAGATACAGTCATCCCTCACAGCTCCGCTGCTCCCTGTGCCCTTTCCCCAACCCCTTTAAATTTGGGCTGCAAGTATTAAATGTGGGCTTTATCAAGGGCAATAGTGGAACTCCTACTGTATCCCCAGGAATTGCATCTGACTATCCACCATTGTGCAGTTCTGATTTTATCAGAGTGACTACTGCTTCCATGGAGCAGAAATGCAAGTATGTAAAACACAATGCTAAGTTTAATGCCTCTTCATGCCTGTGCACAGAACTTCCACAGATCAGGACAGGCACACTCCTAGGTGCAAACAGCATTACATGTACTTCTCACACTGCCAATCGCTCTAATGTGGGCAGCTCACCCTTCCCATGCTGGCTGGAGTGCCCATGAGCAGGGTGGGAGCACTAGGCTTGGTAACAACCCAAAGAAATCTCTGCCCAATTTTTGCCCTTCTTCTAACTCTATCATAACTCAATTACAATTTTTACAAACACATCATAAAGAACATATTCTACTGGCAATTGAAAAGAAAAAGATGAAGCAGCAGCTCTGTGGCAAAAGCAGAGTCAGGAGATCTGGATACTTTTCCTGGCTTTGCTTTAGATTTCATGACTGACGTTGAAAAGTCAGATACAGACAAATCCCACTCCCTGCTCTGTGCAAAGGGTCCTGCCTGCTTCCCAGGGAGAGTGGCTCCACTATGAGTGTGTATTGTCTGAGCAAATACACATATGAATGTGCATGTACACACAGAAATACAAACATTTGCACAAGGGGTGAGTCCTGAAATCCAAAATTCCTGTCATTAACACAGACCAAGGCATCAGCTTAATGAGAGACTTAGGAAGGAAAATTTGCAGGTCAGATGTTGTGGGGTGTTTTGTAGTCCTGATGATGAAGTAACAGACATACAACTTTACTGGGTGGCATTCAAAGGCCATCTTTCCTTGCTCACATCTCTAAAAGCAAAGGAAATATAACCTATATCATAGGATGGATTTCAGGTCTGAGCTGGCAAATATATATGACAGCCATAAAGTTTGTCAGAGAAGCACCACTTAGAAAGACAAAATGTTACTACTAGGTTGCCAGACCCACAGACATGCCAAGTTTCTACAAATCCCACCAGACCCAGCATTTTTTTTTTCTACAAAGGTTTGTGTTTTTTCTGTTAAAAAAAATAAAAACCAAACAGAAATAGGTTTGGCTTTAAACCACTTACATACATAATATACAGAAGTTATTTCTCTTTCTTGATTTTAATTCATAATTAGAACTACTCCTGACTATACCAAGACCTTCTTTATAGACTTAAAAAGGATTGTGCAGAGTAACTAGTGGATATACAAAGAATGTTTTGATAGCCCAGGCTTCCACCCTTCTTCAACAAAAGAGCCAAGCATCAAGCTGGTATGAAAACAGTGCTCTAACACTGTATGGGTGTCTGATGGCGCCAGGTGAGATCTGCCAACACCAGCCTCAGACCCCTGCCAGGTGTGAGCTCCCTTCTGTAACACGCACAGCATCCTCTGGGCTGGAAAAGCCCAAGAAAAGGAAGGGTGTGCTTTGGCAGATGTCCCAAGGACAGAACCCTGAACACAGATGACCACTGCTGTGCTATCCATGCCTGTGTCCCTTCCCCTGGCTGTGAGTGGGCAGGGGGATCTGTTCCCTTCCCCAGCTAAGGGCTGGATCTCTAGGGAGATCTGTCATTTCTCCAGCCACTCTGTGGCACCATCCCCTCTGCCCCACGGTGTTCCCCAAAACCTGAGCACCCCACCTCACACCGCATCTCCTCCCACCCTGGAGGGGCCGCAGCTCCCTGGAGGTCTCTTTATATTCTTTATATTCCTTATAGAATCACAGAATCAAAGACTGTTAAGGGGTTGGAAGAAGTGCCAACCCCCTGCCATGGGCAGGGACATCTCTCACTAGACCAGGTGGCTCAAAGCCCCACACATCTGGGCTTCAACACTTCCAGGGATGGGGCACACAGTTTCTCTGAGTAACCTGTTCTGGTGCCTCACCACCCTCACGGTAAAAAAATTATTGCTACTATCTAATATAATTTCCTCCTTTCAATCTGTACCCATTACTGTTTGTCCTATCACTACAGCTACTGATGGAGCGTCCCTCTCTAGCTTCCCCGTAGCCCCTCTCAGATACTGGAAAGTTGCTGAGTTCCCCACACAACCTTCTCCAAGCTGAACAGCCCCAACTTTCTCGATCTTTGTAGGGAAAATGCTCCAGTCCTCTTAAGCAACTTCGAGGTCCCTTCTGGACTTGCTCCAGCATTTCCATGTCCTCCTTGTACTGGGGACACCAGAACTGTACGCAGTGCCCCAGGTGGGGTCTCACAAAGGCGAACCCCGCTCCCAGCTCTGCCGCCCCGGGGCTGCTCCGATCCCCGGAGGACGCGGGGCCAGCACGGAGAGCAGGGCCGGTCCCCGGGAGGGACGAGACAGATCCCCGGAGGACGCGGGGCCAGCACGGAGGGCAGGGCCGGTCCCCGGGAGGGACGAGACAGATCCCCGGAGGACGCGGGGCCAGCACGGAGGGCAGGGCCGGTCCC
>NC_031774.1:52116785-52206318 GCF_001522545.3 Parus major
CCGCTCCCTCGCCGCCTCCCTTTCCCCTGCTCCATCCCTTCCCTCGGCTCCATCCTCTCCCCGCTGGATGAGGCGGCCCCCTCCCCGCTGCTGACCCCTGCGGACCCCGGCTGTAGGATGAGCCCGAAGGACTCGGAGGGGGCGAGGCCGCTCCGCTCCCCGAGGAGGATCTAGTGGGGGGGCACCGACGCGACGCCGCCCCCCGCCAGGCACCTCGTCCTTCATGGTGGCTCCCTGCGACCACCATCTCGGAGCAGACGCGCAGCCCGGGGCCCGTGTGTGTGTCTGTGCGCGCCGCCGCCGCGGCCGCCCGAGTGAGGGAAAATGTCCACTCGGACTCCATTGCCCACGGTGAACGAGCGCGACACCGAGAACGTGAGTACCGCGGCCGCGGGGGACCCGCCGCACCGCGCCGCGCCCGGCCCCGCCGCGGGGCCATCGCCCCGCGGGGCGCTGTCAGCAGCCGCCCGCCGCCTGCACGCTGCCCAAATTGCCGATTTATTCTGAATTGATTATTTTTTTAACCCCTCCATAGCACGGTTCGTCGGCTCCCTGGTGTTTGCGAGCATCCCTCCCAAACCCGGTGTCCCCTCTTTAATTCCTCCTGTAGTGTTTGAGTGTCGCAGGGTGGCGAGGATGGGTTTGGTTATGTCGGTAACGGGGATCCGCGGTGGGGAGGGGAGCTCTGGGGGGCTATTGCCTTCTCCTGATACGTAAACTTAGTGCTAAAGCACCCGAATAAACCTCTGGTAAACAGATGGGAATAATTCAGCTTGGCTAGGGGTGGGCTAGGTGACCTAGATAATAGGCCTCTTCCCTGCTTAATTTGCAGGGTTCTCGGTGGTAATGACGCTGTTAGGCTAGTCACCTGTTCAGATGACATTAAAAAGGTTTCTTTATTGGAATTACCCTTCGCGCAAGGGAGCCTGTTCCCTTCACACACACCGAATACCTCCTCTTCTTTTTTTTTTCCTTTTTTTTTTTTTCCTTTTTTTTTTTTTTTTTTTTTTACCTTGACAAAGCCAAGGTTTAGTAATTGACACTTTATTTACAGGATTAAATCAGTCACAAAGGTCGTATGCTAAAGGAATAAAGAACAACAACAAAAAAGTAGTCCTACCACATGAGCATATAGCAACAAACAAGGCTCTGTAGGAGACTCCCTTTCTGCAGATAGAAACTGTGTTTCTACTAAGTTAAAACTTACTTGATCCTGGTGTATCCTGTCTAACCATTTTTCTGCATGGGCTCTGTCATGTCCACAAATGATAAACAGAAGGGAGTTGTCACTCACTGTAGTCTAAAATGAGTTGATCGGTGAACTTTGTATTCAGCTTTTTGTAAAGGCTGTCTGATATTCTTTACAAGATAGATGCTAAGCTTGATGGAGGAGGCTTTTTTTATAATTTTTTTTTTATAATTTTTTTTTATTTTTTTGTAAGGGCTTCTTATGTTTAGGAGTGGCATAAAAGGTGGAAACTTTGGTTAAAGATCAGGAAAAGCTGTTGGATTGTTCCAGACCATAAATAGTCCTAGAAAAGTGATGGTAGCCCCATTGTTTAAAACAAGACCAGACAAAGCATTAGAAAACATGCTGCATGGAACAATTACTGCATTACTAGGGATTTAGATTTTATTGACATAATAGGCACTTCTAACTTCTGTGATCTTTATTTGTTTTAGCACTACATGCAACCTGCAGGCTAAGGGCTGTATTGAGCAAAAAGCCAACTAAGCATATTTGGTTGTAAAATCTCAATGAGCTTCCTGTCTTGTGGAAGAAAATAATTAAAATATTATGCGGCCCTTCCTATGCCATGGGGAGAGTTGAAGTTGAAACATACTCTACAAAATACTATGCAGAGTTTATTTGGATGATTGTTTTAGTTTATACCAAACCTGACTGGGATTGTCGAGCTCCATGCAAAGGTATGGAGGCCACATGGTAAATAATTTTAGAAAGTGTTCAGATCAGATTCCCCAATTAATTCAAACTCTACTGTGGATAACTTAACAGTGGAAAGACTTAATATGTGCTCAAGGAAGCATAATTATTCACAAGCTGTGTGTTCTAGCACTTGAAGTTAGATTTTTACATGTCTTCCACTTAAGGCACCTTGTTCTCACTTCAAAATATTGGTCTAACACTTCTGTTTAGTTATCTTCATAATTTGACATACATGGATTGTCTTGCTTGCAGATGAATTGCCTTAGGTTTAGAATAAGGCATATTTTTCAATTCCTGTATTCTGTGCTGGTGTCCACAGAAATACCTATAGGTAATGATACTGTCAGGGAGTGATTAATCCAAGTACTTGCCAGATCCAGTGAGCCAAGCCCCTCCCAGTACAATACCATATTCCTCAGGAAGCTCTCTGATGTTTTGGCCATCAGCTATCTAGAAATTTACCAAACTCTGTTCTGTTATGCCTTGCTTAAAAACTAAATTTAAATTTGATGTTTAATCTGTCTGAATTACCCCTACAGCTGTGAACACCAGGTCTCTTTTTTTAATACCAAATGCAGTAATTTTGATACTTCAGCTAACTGTTCTTTTACCTCAAAGCTGGGTGTGTTGTGTTGGCAGGTAAATTGAGCCTTGATTCATTCTCTTTCACACAAGAGAAGTCTAATTAGTTAATATTCAGAGGACTCTTTGAAGAGGCTTAGGAGGTGCCAAGGTGTTCAGCTAGCCTTTGGGCCATGGTTGTGGACCCCATTAATGCCTTCTCTCTGCTTGGAAGGTTACCACTGCTGACAAAGGCTTGGCTGGTGTTGAATCTGGTTAAAGTGTGCTGATCATAGCTATCCATGCCTATACTTGCACTTTTGAAAATGAAGTTAGCCTCCAGAATGACAGTGAGTATAAATTATCATTGTCTGTGCTTGCAGTTAACCACGTTCAGCGGTTGGCAGGTTGGAAGGTTGTTGAATAAAAAAGTGTAATTGCCAGTACTTGATTTTTATTCTTTTTCCTAAGGCTTCTTATCAAGACATGCTGAAGTGGAAATACTGTCACAGTGACTTTCCCCAAAAGCTACTCAGAGCTACCAAGCCTTTAGTGCCTTTGAGATTAAAGAATTTGGCTCCAAGTCACCTGGTTTTGAGAGGAAAGGCATCCCAGATGATCTCTGATCATAGGAACTTCACACTTGGACAGTTGGAAGCTGGCTGTTGGCCTGCGATGAGCTGGCTCCTCACTGCAGAGACAGAGCAGCTCCTCTCTGGCCATGTCTTGTGCAGCAGTGGCTGCCAGCTGCTTAGGGGACAGAAGTGCAGGACAGGATCACATCTTCTCGGTCTTTTTCAAATACATGTTCTGCATGTGAGAAAGAAAGCGGCAGAGACCTCCTTCATGCAAATCTGGGAGACAGGATACACACAGAAGAAGGACTTAAGATGACAGAAGAATGAGTAAACCTGTTTTACTAGTAATGAGAAGGAAGGGAGAGAAGATGGAGGAGAATGGAGTGTGGAAACACAGTGGAAAAGGAAGATAGAAGGTGGAAAACAAAAGATGAGAGGAGTCACAGAGTAATGTGCATATGGCAGGATGGAGGACAACCAGTGACAAAGAAATAGGAGCAGAAGGAGCAAAATTGTGAGGAGTAGGACAACTATTCATTAAAAAAAATGTTCAAAGAGTGGGAAGATGATAGCAAACTATAGATAGAAACAAGGAAATACAGGTGGTATGGAGGTTGGAGGATTACTTTTTTTAACAGCATGAAATAGAAAAGAAAAATCTTGTATTAAGGAGTTTAATTAAACCTCTGTGTTCATTGCACAGCTGTGGGGTTTTTTTGCAGGAAAAAAGGGTAACTATTTTGAATGTGTTGGTTCTGCAGGCCAATCTGAATTAAAAATTTACGTAATTTGAGGAAAAGCAAGACTAAAATATACTCTTATCTCCATGACTGTGCCTAATGTGAAAAATTTGCTATTGAAAAATGCCAGCATGATGGCAACTGTGCTTGCACAAAAGGATTCTGTGCAGCAGAAGTACCACCCCCTTTTTTTTTTATTTAAAAAGATTTAGTAAGAGCAGGGTTAGGTACAAAAACGTATTTTAAGATACTGGGAAAGTTAGTGCAGTATGCCTTGGTTTATTATCAATTAACTATGAAATGCATTAGAGCATTTGCAGACAATATGCAAGCTTGCATTGTTCTATATATTATTTATCAGTCTTCTCCTATTACAGATAGATCTGTAATTGGAATGCTTTCTTCCGTAGCATGAAATCCTGTGGGCTTTTTTAAAGAAGGGACCAAGGAGGGAAGGGTTCCTGTGGCCAAGAGTTCTGATAGATTTTCTTCTACCAGCACCATCTACATTATTCCATATTTTTCACCAGTTGTAGTAAATGTTCTGGTTTGAATTAAACGGGGTGAAGGTGGCAAAATAACTAGAAATAAAAAACATTTTAAGAATTCACCTGGGATTTTTTTAGTGCCAAAATTCCCTAGAGCAGAAAAAGATGCTGATGCCGACAGGCCTGGTACTGTGTACTCAGAAAATACCTGGTGAGGCTGCATGATATTGCAAGTCACCAGCTGCTAGTATCTTCACATTTTTACAGTGAGACATTAATTCTTAGCTGTGCTGAACTGCCTGTGCTGTGGTGGTTAATCTGTTGGTTTCAGTCAGTTCACACTGATGGGAGGCTGCTGGGGGCATCAGCCTCGGGTGCCTCTTCCCACCCGCGGTTTGTGCCAGAACTAATTAACATGGGGCTGTGTGACGAGTCTGGTCAGCTCTGATCCAACTGGTACATACCCTTAAGAAAGGTGGGGTTATCCCCATTCTGTGGCTGCAAACAGAACATCCAGTTCAGGTGGGGAAGGTTAGAAATGCTTCCTGGTGTTTTTATTTTGGTTTAAATTAAGCCAGTCACAGCACAGCACCCTGGTGCTAGGGTGAGTTGAGTTGTGCCACAACTACAAACAGATACATATCTACAACAGTGTAATTTGGGATGTTGTGTTCTTGGAAATAACCTTTTTTTTTGCCCCCTTTTTACATTATTTCAGTCACTCAGAAAAAGTAGGTTGCAGGACCTTACTCCAGAAAATGTATGTAGTTAGGCTTAATTCATTAACACCACCAAATGTGACTTATGTTGTGGCCTTAGAGGTAGCAGTCTGAAAAACAGAACACAACTACAGGAAATTGGGGGAAAAAAATGAGAGGAAATACAATATTTAGTACACTGAACTTAATAGACTTCTTCCTAGCTTTTGTTACCCACTCACCTGGTATGCTTACCTGCTCAGTTCTCCATCTTAGTTCTAGCCAAAAGATATATTCATGTTGATGTAAGCGGACAGTTCCTGTTGACAACATGTCTCAGGTGACTCAAGTCAAAGGAATTCAAAGAGTGAAGGCATTTGTCTCTCCTGATCTCCATTTCATATGATATATAAGTAGCATGTTGCCTGCAACTTCCTCTCCTCAGTTGAATAATGTTGCCTTATGGGTGTCAGCCAGATCAAAACTGGAGGTCACTTTTTTTTTTAGGCTCATGGCATATCAGGGTTGGCTCTGCTATGCTAGGAGATCATCTGCCACTAAAATTCTTTAGAACATATGATAAATAGGTGCATACTGCTCTTAAAATATAAACCTGAAAGATCCTGAGTACACCTGTGATAAGGATGAAACCCTTGGGTTAAGCAGAATTCTTGCCCCAAGAAGCAGGAAGTTGCTGAGCTCAAGATGTATATATATATATACATATAAACAGAAATTGACTTTCAAATAAAATTTGTTCCTGCAGGGTTAAAGCCTAAGCAAAGTTTTCTATCTGCAAGCTCCATGTGGTTTTTGAAAACCAACTGTGAGGTGGTTGGGTTTTTTTCTTTTTTGTTTAGCATGTAATTACTGACAGTGATGATTCTGGAAACAACTTAGTTGGCAGTATTGTTGATGAAGAATAGAATATGGTTGGCTTTTTAGCTATTATTCCCCAGGCTGATGTCAATAAATATCCATTTTAATCAGCAGTAAAGGAATTTTGGCTGGAAAGATATGATGAATGTCAGATCTTGATAATGTGAAGCAACAAAAGAGCTTTTAAAGAGCTTTTCTAACTGGCACCAGACTTATCTTTTTGATTATATAAGCAGGATTTCTTCACTGTTGTGTTGTTCAGTGCTAATCATGGAATTACAAGATCACTCTCTTTCATATGCTGTATAGACCATGAACCGAATACTGCCAAACACATTGCAGAGGCTGTAGTGGTTTTACACGGGAGGACTCTTGAGCCAGACCCTGTATGTCTGTGGGGGGAGCATCCTCCCTTTGCTGAGGACTCTTAGTGCTTTGCTGTCAGCACATCCCCACTCTGGTCTTCAGGGCAGTGCTGCACTTGTCACTAGCAATTCCCACTGCAATTCCCACTGCTGGTCAGTAGCCAGAATTAAGAGTGTGCATGTGTTGCTTTGGGTAGCAGTGTTCCCTCTGCCAGGTGAAAGTGTCCTGTGTCCCTGCTGCCCACCTCCATCAAGCTGCTGAGTGTAGGGCATTGCATTGCTGTGCTCACTTTGAGCCGGATCTGCCGTGTCATGACCGTTACTCCTGTTTTTTTTCTTTTATTTTGCCTTCCCCGCTGAGGTGTGGAGGAATTAGGAATGTGTGTCAGAGGTATAGCTTCCATGTGCTAAAGGCTGTTTACTCTTCAGGTTTCCCCTTTAATCCAGTGGTTTGACAGATCTGACCTAATTAAAATAGCCACTCGTTTTCATGAATGTCATACCAGTACATGAATGAACACTATGACGGGCTGAGAACTGCGCAGTGAAATCTTTCCCTTTTGACAACAGAAGCATCCCAATTAGTGTTTTATCTCCTTTAACATCTATATTATATTTCTAGAAGGTCTGCTTATCTCCCTTGAATTCTGCCTCGTTCAGTTGTTCCACTCGATCACAACATCCATGATGGATGGGCCGTAGCCCACATCAGTGAATAAATTCTCTCATGGGTTGATAATTTCAGTCAGTGCCACATTAGGTGCATAGCATTTTTCTTCGGAGGAGACCCTTTAAAATTTTGAGTTGGAAGCCATGACTGTTTACCATTAAGAGAGATTATGGAGCAAGCTAGTCTAAAAACTGCCTTTTAATTATATATGTTGGAAGCAAATAATTGGTTATGCAAGCATCAACATATGCATACTTGGTCTGACAGAATCCACCTCACTTCATATCCTGATTTGTGCCTTGGTCACTGGTAGGAGGGAAGTAAAATCAGGACAAGTACAGGACATCTTCTCGTGGTGCATTCCTGTTTAATAATCTAGGAAAATATTATAATACTTTATAATACATGATGATTTAGGGAATCCCAGGGTAGTAGCTGGTATATAAACAATTGTGGTTGAGTGTTTGCTGTGACACCCTTTGGTGGCTGCCAGAAACATAAGTCTCTGTTTTGACTTTCCAGTAGAATTCCTTTGTCAGCAGTTGCAGGATGCCCTGCTGTGCTATTTCAGGGATATCTGTGCTCAGTAAGATGCTACCTCTGTGCATATCCTTAGGGCTACCTTTTTGCACTTACACTGAGTAGTACTAAGCAGTCTGTGGGTTCTTAAAGATGTTAATGAGAACAGGAAATAAAATACAACATGTTGTTGGGAAGGGCTGCAGTGAAAATTTCTCTTTGCATGTTTGATTTTAAATATTTCTGAGATTTTTTTTTTAAAAAATAAACTATGATATGGTTCCTGTTAAGTTCTTCTGTAAATGAGAGTGCTAGTGGAAAGTGCAGAGCCAGAAATTACTATGTATTTATATATTGTGTGCCCAGGTTAAGGTAAAGATGCAATTTAGTGTCTCAAATATTTGTGTTCTGGAATACTTACATTATTAGCATTATGAGGTATAGGCTTTAAGTACAGTTTTTTCTTACTACAATTAAAAAATCTGAATGAAATGAGGCTGTCATGATGGTTACTCGTCTGACAGCTTTCCAAGAAATTCTATAATATTACTTTGTAGTATTTCAGGTAGAGGTGAGGTAACAGTTAAAGTAATAAACATGCCTAGTGACTTCAATAAGATTAAATTTTATTTGTTCATTTTTGCTGATGATAAGCTTGTTCTCACTATTTAATTAAATAAATACTTTTAAGAATTTGATGCCATTTGTTCTCCCCCCTGTTTCAGAAAGAGTTTCCTATTTACTGTAATCAAACATGGATTTTTGCTGGTCTTGGACATTCTGATTTCTTACTGTTTTTCAGCTCTTCAAATGGACATCAGGTTCTGTTTCTTTCAGGTTTTTCCTCAACTTCTGGCACCTTAAGCAGTTCAAGAACTTTGATACTAGTCATCCCCTGCCCTGGGTGTTTCTAATCTGAAACCATACAGATACTGGATAAAACTAACATCTACCAAAAATATTTCAGTTGTTGACACCTTCATACTTCATTTGCTTTTTACTTTTTTTCCTTTTCTTTTTTTCTTTCTCTTCATGCTAATCATTATCTGGCTATGAAAGGATGTCGGCTCATCATTGGGGGAAGGCTTTTGCGAAAAGGTGGGTTTTGTGTTGTGTTCCAAATATAGTTGGTCTTGAGTTCAGTCCCTCCCTTGCAATAAGCTCTCTCACAAATAAAGATGCTTTACTTCATTTCCTTCTGGGTTGAGTAATAGTAGGGTGGGGCTGAGGGGAGGAGGAGAATGCTTTGTTTTGGGGTTTTTTTAATGACAAAGGTTGTCCTGCTAGCTTGAAAATGGATGGTGCAAAAAAAAGAAAAATATTTAAAGTGTTTAGAAGATTTTTAAATGCAACCTGCTGCATGCCAAGATATGGAAGAAAGTGCTTTATTGTCGTGAGTGGATTTCAGGAGATTTTTCTTTTAAAAGAGGCGGTGACTGGCAAACCTGAATTTGCACAAAGTACCCAATCTCCTTGCCTCAGTTTCCCTCTACAGTGTAATGGTCTTGCTTTACATGAAGACAGATATTATGGGAATCACTCAGCCATGGTGAGTTCATTAGAAAGTGTTATTCTTACACAGAAAGCACCTCCAGGAAATACAACTCACCTACCACAATGTATGGAAACTTACTACAAATAAACACATGCTGATTTTAAATCTTATGTTTTTAAGACAAACACCATATCTTCTTGAAACCTTATAAATGTAGACCTGGAAAAGAAGCCTGAAATTGAACAGTTTTGGGGAGGGGTCAGTGTAATGAGGGAGACAAAATCTGTGGATTTGAGAAAAAAGACAAATGATCGGCATCTCAGCCTGGAGAGCAGAGGGTGCTATTGCCGTTTCTCTGGGCTGAGATTGGCACTCATCTGTTTGCTGAGGAAACTGCCCTGGGATGTACTTGGGCACAGCCAGATGCTATACAAGCCAGTGCATGATTTGAGCTTTTATTGGACCACCTATATTTTGCTTTTTGCCTACACCATCTAGCTTTCCATCTGCCTATCACAGCTTCTTGAAAATGACTAGGTTGGGAGAAACACTTTCACTCAGTTTTGAGTTTATGCTCTTCATTTCCATATGCAAAAGAAAATCCATGTTGAAATGGACAATCTGTTTTCTGTGGTTTTTAGAAAGCTTGTTGTCTGTTCAGTATAATAATGTAACTGACAGAGGAAGGACTTGCTGATAGATTTATTTATGTAAAGTGGAATATAGTCCAAATTAGATATGGTTGCCAATGGCTAGATTTCTACAGAATGAAACATGGCTTTGAGCAAATCAGTTGGAGAGAACTGAACTGCTTAGGAACTCACAGCTTGATACTGAAAACGCGCAACTGAAAAAGGTCATATTCTTGAAAAGAAATAATCTGGGTTGGGGTGGAAATGCAAACCCCCATACAAGGAGATTGTATTCAGTTTATCAACCCTAGTCCAGATGAGTTTGCAGCTTTTAATTCTGTCCTTTAAATGCAAAGCTAGGAAGCATGAAAAGATGATGGGACACAAGAAGTCGTTTCTCAAGAGGACAGTGAAGCTCTCAAGGCACTAACTGAGTGGTTTACTGTGTGGAATAGAGTTAGTATAACAAATCTTTCTTTTACCTGACAGTGCTTATGTGAAGTAGAGTATGAGTTAGATCTATTTTGACTAACCTGTTCTCTGGCTTGGGAATACATCATACCTGATGCCCACATCTCAGCTGCTTGTTAGGATAGCTCAGAACTAACAGTGTTTTAGTTCAAGCACAAGGCAGCACAACTATTGTGTTTTCAGAGTCAGCTGCATGGTTCAAAAACTGTTGAATTCAAGTTGTTGAATCTGTCTGCTGGAGAGCCTAAGCTAACAAGCCCTGCTGGGAGGCAGTCTGGCTCCTGCTGAAGCCAGCTTGTGCTGAGTGCCCAGGTGTGGAAGGGCTGTAGTTTAAATAGTTCTGATACACTTATTTTTCTGAGGAAAGTTATCAACTCAGTGAAGTGCAGTGTAAGTAGTACAGTTATATTCCTAGTATGCTGTACTTGAACTGAAATGAACCTTCCTCTAACATATCCAAGAAATATCCCCATGGCCCTGTACAGAACATCCTGGTCCCTGATCACCAGGGGTAGCAATGTAGGAGGATGTTAGCATCTAGCATCAGCAGTTGCTGCTTTTTTCTAGCTGGTCTGAATAATTTGACACTAAAACGTACAAAAGGAGCTGACAGAGAGGTTCTCTGCATTGTGTGTTGCAAGGTTTGTTAGAAGTCAAAGTTTAGGGAAATAGAGAAGATTGGCATTACTATGCCAGTACACAGAGGCGTGGCTAAGATGAACAATCAGCACCAGCCTGACATTCAGGACATGCAAAATACTGAAATTGTTAAATAGGATTTCACTGGCTTTAGTACATTAGTAGTTCCTTCAGTTGTTGACTGCTTGTCCTTCCTCACCTTGAGAATTAGTGATGGATAAACACTTACCCAGTTGTTGTAGGTCTTAAGATATTATTGAGAACACTGAATTATTATCAAGCCTTGAATTTTTACTGGATATTGTTACGGATGTGCTTCTTGTTCTTGTACCAGTTATTAGTAGTTTGGAAAAACACATGTATACTTGCTCCTGAAAACTGATAAAATTGCTAGACTATGAAATAGGGCAGGATGGGCCATTCATCAGGAACACTTGATATCCTGCATGAAAGGAAACTTTACATTTCAGTTCAGCCAAACGTGATCATACATGTAAGGATTCAGGAAGGAGAAGCAGTAAATCAGGGTTGACATTGGGTGGTCAGATACAGATGGTCTTCTGCAAAGAGGGTTAGTTCTGCCCCTGTGAAATCAGTGGGGTGTTGAACAGAAGATGCACCCTCTGTGTTTAGTCCTGCTGCACCTACTCTTGGTATGGTAGGTCCACGTCTACCATGAGCCTCACAAAAAGATGTTGGAAAAATAGAGGAGGGTTCTCAACAGAAGTACAGGAAATGTTTCCTTGTCTTTAGTCATTCGTACAGCAGCCTGTTTGGGGAGTTCAATATACATATCACTTACTAAAGTGAAAGGGTATTGTGATCAGAGAAATTAAGTACCACTATGGGAAGTGCAAATCTTGTGGCAGTGCAGTAGCCAGTCAGTAAGGAGAAGCTAAAGCCAGATTGGTACTAAAACATTATGTGTTTTTTTAAAATAGTAACCATTGAAACAATTTTCCAGGAGTTGCCATAGACTCCTATCAGTAGCATTTCTTACATGAAATGAATGTGGTTTTAAAAATAATTTGATCACAGCTGTTTCTGTGAAATTAACAAATCAAGGAACCTAAGATGTGAGAGTATATGGTCACAAGGTTACATCAGGCAAGTGAAACTTGCCAAGCCTCATGCAAGCATGGATTTGTTCATTTGTGCCTGTACCGTGGTTGTTAGCTCTTGAGATATGATCTCATCCTCACACTACAGTGATTTTCAGACTGAATGTTGCTGTATGCCAGTTTCTTGGTTGTCCCCAATGGGTTTCAGCAAGAGGAGTAGTAGTAGAAGAGCAAGATCTGGGGTTTCTGGGATGACTATGAAGTTAATGTGTAATCTTTGGTGGAGTGAGATATTTGCTCCACATTTGGGGGTCCCTAAACATTTCTAACTAATTAGTGTGGTTGGTGTAAGGACCTCAACCATGATTTAAAAACATAAGAAGGCACCTGCACTTTCGTAAACAGGCTGTCAGGAAATTAAAAAATACTTTAACCTTAACCATGTGATCTAATGAGTAAAGACTGTTAGAGATAATATATGACCATTCCTTTTTAATTAGTAGCTGTTCAGGGAAATGAAAATGAAAGGAACTTGAAAGATTGCAGACAGTGTCTCAGATCTCTGTAACTGGCTTTCAGCCTATCAATATTCAGGGTTTCAGTATAATAGGTAAGATTTCTTCCCTTCTTCTTCAGGTCATCCTGGGTATTTTCAGTCATACAGATCTGTAGGAACACAAGTTTAGTACCACAGGAAAGACTAAAACCCTTTTATTATTTTATTAGTATAAGTTGTCCATTAAGTTTAACAGTTTGTGCTTTTGGAAAATCTGTATTTGTGTTTCCTTTCCAAAGGCTTCTCTGCACTAGTTATGCACAGTAATGCAAATAGGAAATAATATCAAACACATCCATATTTCCTATCTGCTCTGGCAGTCCATGTAAGTTACTTTAAAATGCTCAGCTGTTGCTGCAGCGCAGGTGATGTTCACTGTCTTAACGAGGTGATGAGGTGATGTGAACTGGGCACCACTTTATTGCCCATATCAGAACAAAGTTCAATGTAAACATGAAGTTTCAGTTGGATCCTTTGTTTTTCTTCAAAGGCATCGCTGATGTTTTTGAATGTTGTATGCTTCTCATCTTTGATGTGTTTTGTCCTTATTCCTCAGCCTTACCCGTGTATGTTTTTGTTGCAGCACACGTCCCATGGAGACGGACGGCAGGAAGTTTCCTCTCGAACTGGGCGCTCTGGAGCTCGCTGCAGGAACTCCATAGCCTCCTGTGCCGATGAGCAGCCGCATATTGGAAATTACAGACTCCTTAAAACCATTGGAAAGGGGAATTTTGCAAAAGTGAAACTGGCAAGGCACATCCTAACTGGCAGAGAGGTAAAGTGGTATGGGTGTAAACAGCAGTGAGTTGCTGTAGGTGTGAAGGTTCTCTTTGAATAGCATCATCTAAGTCAGTGAACATCGAGCAGGTTTTCTAGAGATATTGCTACCAATGTAAAAGCAGAAATTGAAAACTGTTTTTTTTTAGTAATCATTACAAAATAATTTCTCTTGGAAATGGTTTCTTAAATTTGTATTTTTGACAAGTCTCTGTCCAGCTGAAATATGTTAAAATTTGCTACTAATATTCTTGGATAAATCCTCCATTTTCAAAAAGCAGATCAATGTACAGCAATTAAATAAGCTTCTTGGAAAGACTGGCTCTTAGTGTCTCTATACTGCTGGGCTGTTACTGGAGGTGAAGTTAGTCATGAGAACTAAATGTTGTCTTAATTATGTTCCAAGTACCCCAAATGCAGTATTTTCTTGCCAAAGCAATATATCTCCCAGGAATCCTAGGGTGGATCATCCCAGGATGTCTGCACTGCTGGGCAGCTTTGGGAAGATGCTTCAGTTTGTTCAGAGATAGTCTGTGTGCCAGTGACAGTGTGCTCAATGTGTGTAGTATAGACGAGCTTTCTCTTGTTTCTCTTCTTGGAGTCAAACTCAGCTCCATATTTAGTTTCTGCATGCCATTGCAATGTAATTAATCACTTGCACTGATTTGGTTATAATTGTGGTTCTGATTTGGTGAGCTATAGTCCTGTCTGCTTGTTACAAGAAGGTGTTTCTTGGTGCTGTTTTATTAAAAACAGCTCTGAAGTACTGAAAGAGGGAGAAGGACCTTACTGACCTTTTCTTGCTAAACCTGTCTAATGAAGTAAATGTTTGCTGATACCAGCAAGGACTTTTACAGAAGCTGTGTTGCTGACTGCAGTACTTTAGGGGAATTTCTCTTTTCTGAGCTAATACAGAGTTCAGTAGCAGGAACAGAGGCAAGAAGAGAGGGGAGACATCGTTTTGCAAGAGCTGTTGAGATGTTTTTTGTTTTTTTTTTTTTTTTTGGCTGGCAGTTCCCATTGTCTTCTGATGTCAGTTTTCTTATTTGTAGAGAAAGATTTTGGCTTATTCCTTTGCACTTAAGTTCCCTTCTCCTTTTACTGGTACTTAAGATGGGATATGCAAGTACTTGGTCAGTATTTCTCTGCTATTATTATAGGTATAGAACTTGGAGATAGATATGTGTCACACTTTGCAAAAAGTGAAGTACATTTTCATTTACTTGCAGATAACTGTGTTGACCTCTGGTTCATTATTTCTGTTTGAAATTTCAACAAAGAAAGCAGACAGTGTAAAATTTTTTGGCTACATTTGGAAAGGTTTGGGTACTAAGTTTCTTCCACTGTCATAGAATTGATGTAGTTCAATCAATTCAGAGCATATATACTTTCTGGGTTGTAACCATTGGAATGAGAGTCATTCCTTAAAAGGGAAAAATTAAGTGAATTTTATAGGAATATCTTCAAGATATTTAAAACTTCTTTTTCTTAAGAGGGAGATGAGTAGAATTTCTCTTCTTGCTAGATAAACTGTACAATGTTGATAATTTTTGATGTCTGTGACCAGAATTGTTTCCAATATTTTGGATAGCAATTTTCCCAATGTCATTACTTCACCCTTGCCCTTACAGAAGTATTTATCTGATCAATCTTCAGATTGTGCTAGCCTTTCTCCTGGCTGTTAAATTGATGTGTTTTGCTTGTGATCAGCAGCAGCACCAACCTTGTATGCTGAATCTGTTTCATTGCTAACTCATCTCCAAGGTTCTTTAAATTGGTTTTCCATTGTATTTGATGGTGCCTCTTAACTCCTGCAGCAGACTTAATCATTATGGTTTGATATCCTGTGCCAAGGCTGCTGATACAGATATTAAACAAGATTGGTCCCAAAATCTTGTCCTTGAAAAACTCTTACTCATTTATTTCCAACCTAATATCTCTTTATCCATTTTTTTAGGAAAAATAAAAAAACAACTCTGTGCACTTTTCAGCTTATCTAGTTGAAAAATTTCCATGCAGCCTCCTAGACGAGGCTTTTCAATAGTCCAGGTAGTCATATCTTGTGTATTTCCATAGGGTACAGTTAACTGTAGGAAAATGTGTTGCATTTAAACCTTCTGTTTCCTTGGTTTTTCCCTGCCAATTTCAAGTTCAAGAATTTTGTAATGAATTGGGGAAAAAAAATTGTCTGCTCATTTCTAAACCCTGCTCTGCTGTCCTGTTATTGGTACATGCTAGGAAGCTGTGCTGCAAGAATGCTTTTTTTTCCTTTCTCCTTTAAAAACCTGCATCTCATAAGAATTCCAGGGTCATATTCTCAGCCTGGCCTCAGCCAGATGGCACTTAGCTTTCTAAATTTGTGATTTCCTGCTTTACACACTTGCTCCTGCTGCCTGTCCTGTCTTTGTTCCTGTTCTTTTTTCCATCTTATATACCAAAACGTAAACTAAATGCTTAGTTTTGGGAGTTACACTTAAATGAATTTTCATCTCTGCTGTGTTCTTGCTATATTTGAACCCCACTAATCTTTTCCTTGTTATCAGTGTTTCTGTTCTGAATGTCCTTTTAAGTGGCCATGTCAGTTTTACTTTAGGGCAATTCCATCTTTATATCTCTGTGCTCAGGAGCTTCCAAATCCTGAAGTAGATCAGCACTTTCCTGTCACTTCCTGGGAGGAGGATATGTTTGTTTAAACATTCTTTTAGGGTAGTTGCTCATCTCCTTGCATCTGGAGTCCTTCCCTGGGAATTTTCCTGTTGCTTGAGATGAAGATTTCATGTTTCCAACTGGAGTAAGTTCTGGGAGTCTTTTTGAATTCCATCTTTAGTGTGTCTGCAGGATGCATGATGAGAGCCCATCTTCAAATTACAGAAAGGAAGAAATATTTAGCCCTTCAGGGGATGATGAGAACATCAGCCTAACTTGTGGGGGTTGAACTGTCTTGCAAAGAGTATGTGGCCAGAGATCAGCTTCACTGCATTAGAGCTGGTGCTTGGACACACCATCCTTCTTGATCCTCTGCCTAGGAGTGTTACTTGTAGGCTGTCTGCCCTTTTGAAACTACAAGTCTTCATTGACAATCTGCTTTTCTTAATTCTTTGACTGCAATTCATTTATTTTCTGTTGCAGTTTCATCAAAGGATGTTTCCTCTGTCAAGTTTTCCATACTTACCAAAATGAATCTAAAAGATAATACTACTGTCTGCTATTACTGAGGTGGCCAAAATTATTATGGACCCTTCTGTTCCTTAAAGATGTTAACAGTTAGTTAACAGTCAGTTAATAGCCAGGGAGCTGAAGTTTCCCAGTGAGGCTGAATTCTTTCAGAATCCAAGTCGGACTCCAAGGAATCTATTGTCATCTTCTTTCTGTTCTTCTAATGGAAAAAGTAAAATTTAAGAGGGAGAAAACATTCTGAATAGTAGCTGTTTGGGCAATTTGCTCAATGTCTCAACTTCTGATTTCTTTAACTCTCTTATTCAAATCACGTAGGAGGAATTTGTAAGACTCGTTGTTGTGAATGGTGAAAGCAAACTCAGTTTTAATTCCATTAATGATTTCACACAGAATATCGTGGCAGTGGTGTAATAGTGTAGGTTGGACTTGCATTTTTCCAGCACTGGCCCTAGCTCACAGTATATGAAACCATTCCAAATGCACTTTACGTAAAGAGAGTAAAGTTTCTGCTTTGAAAGGCGATTTAATATTTTATTAACTGTACTTAGAAAATTTAACTTTCTCAGGCTTGTCAGAACTATTCCTGAGGGCAGGCTGCCTTTGACTGTGATTTGAAGACCTTATCAAGGCACCTGGAGTTGTTTCCTGTTCTGATGATGGGTTCAAGCTCTCACAGACCATGTTAACACATTGTACTCTCAGTGTTAATGTGGATAGGAATTCTCTAAATTCATCCTGCCTTTAAAGCTATAATTAGTGCACTGAACAAGCCTGAGAGTCTGTCTTTTGGAAAATTGCGGTCTGTACCTTCCCTGTATCTGCAGGGCTGAATTTGTTTGACAGTGTCAGAGACCTTTCTGGTCACCTGGCAACAAGTGCATGCTGAGGTGAGCTGGTTTTGCAGTAACATGGTACCTTAAGGCTTGGTGGGTTGAAAAAGTTTACATCTTTTAAAGATTGTCCAAAATGGTACAGCCCAGAACACAAATGCAACCTTTTCTGAGTGTGATGCGCTTACCAAGTGAACAGCTGTGGGTAGTCTTGGGGCACCACTTTCAAATAACATTATCTGCTGTTGACAAAAACAGTGGTCACTACATCCAGCATGGAATTATAAGAGATTGCAGGAAGTAAACAACTTTGAACTATTGTCACAAAGTTAACAACAGGCATAAAGGTAGAGATAAAAATCTTTCTTGGTTTCAGTACACAGCTGCTAATATAAAATACCTATTGCTTAATGTTTTTCACTCTTGTTTGTATTTTTGAAGAGATTTCTCAAGGTTTTGCAATGGAATTTTGCCTCAGGAAATAGTGATCCTTAATTTCAGTAGCTTGCCTTAGAAGAAAACACTCCTCAAAGTAAAAGCATTCCTAGATGGCTTCTCAGTCATGTCTCATCGTATCTTGCATCTAGAAGAGCTCAAAATAAGTCTTGAATATCAGGTTCAGAAAACACCATATCCATTATGTAATTCTGTGAGGCACCCAAGCATTGAACAGTGTTGCCCTCTTACCCTCTCCATCGTGACAATCCATCCCCACGATTTTGCACTTGAATGTAAGGATATAAATTGGCTTTGATGTAAGATATTATTTATTCCATATGTCGCCAACCCCAGGTTAATGAGGTGACAAAGATAGCACAAAGTGATGCAGGGAAATGGGAGCTGTGGCATGGGAAGCAGCAGCATCTACTGTTTGAGCCAAAAATTGGAGTTGAAAGCCTTTGCTTTGCACCAGTGAGGTATTATAATCAGCTGGTTGCAGCATCTTGCCTCTTTGGGAGGCACAATCTCCTTCTGCAGAGCTTCTTCTGGTATGTTTAGTCTCTAATTTAGGAAGGAGAAAAGCCAATTGGCGTGTAATTCTAGAAAGATTCTCATTTCTTGTTCTACCTCATCCAGTATCCAAATTGCATTGCACTGAGGTTTCTGTTGCCTATTCATTGCTTCAAATCTTCAGGTTCTGGCTAGTTAGGACGGTACAGAATTTCTCTTTTCCTTATTATGTGAAATTTTTATTTTGTTCTTTAATATTTCTGTGCAGCATTTACTGAAAAGAGGAGAACAAGTAAAGGAATGCACTTACCCAAAGTGTTGTACTATGGCCAACATGTTTTTGTTGATTCCCAAGTGATACTTTTTTTAATACCCGTTGGGGGGAGCAAATTGACACAAATATTTAGTGAATTTCCAAAGATGAGCTTACTTCTTGCCAAATTTGTGTGGAAATGCTTTCAATATGCTCTGAAATCTCTGCTTTTAGAAACTGCCAATGCCCAGTCACTACTGTGTAATCTGTTGTGTAATTATACTTTGTAAATATTATCTGTAGGAACACTGCTCTCTATTGGGGCACTGTCTTCTGCTGGAGCTTCCACTGTCATGAGTGTGATGGTCTTAATGTCAAGTCAAAGTCTCAGCAAGCTTCTCATCTTAATATCCTTAAAATACCAGGGTTTTTCCACTCTTGCTTCTAGTTTAAATACAAATACATAATTTGTAGGAGGAACTTAAGGGTTTTTTTTGTGTAATTTTCATGTTTTCCATTTCTGTTACTGGATTTGAGCATGTTGTAATAATGTGATATTGTTCCTATGGAAAATACTGATCATGAACTCTTCCTTTAGGTTGCCATAAAAATAATTGACAAAACACAGCTGAACCCAACTAGTCTACAAAAGGTATGTTTTTACATTTAATCTTTCAACTGTATAATAACTTGTTCACTTCCCCACCTCCTTCCATTAACCCTGAATGCCTGTGCTGGAGAATCCGAAGCATTGCATACCTTTGCACACATCTGACTACTGTATTTAATAACTGGTTTTGTAACAGATATTTTTGACAACCCTGCAGTTGTTCAAGCTGAACTCGTACAGAGCTGTAAACTGAGAAAACAGTGGTATTTGCCACTTCCTTTGTCTCCCAAGCAGCGCTGACTCTGTAGAGAGGACATCTGTGGTTTGGAGATGCCCCCATGTCTCCTTTGTGCCAGTCCCTTTGTTAAACTTAGAAATGCAAAACTTAGGTTCTGTCCTCTTAAACTGGCCTTGAAAATACTGCCTGTGGACTGAAGGCCAGGCAGGATCTGTGCCTTTCATGTAGTTTGCAGCAGGAGAAGTGATGCAGTTGTATGAAACAAATTGGGGCATGGCTATTCTGGTTTCTTCCCTCTAGCTCTGAATGTTTAATGTGCTGTTACAGTTGTATTGCCTTATCTTTTTAGTACAGAGTGATAAACCCTGCTCTTTCATTAGGCAGCCCAGTCTGTTTGGGAATCCATGCAGGAAGTACATTTAAATGTTACTTTTACTTGGGACTTCTCTAACTATGTCCTTTTAAGTGCTTCAGTCAAAGGATTTTTGTTTACTTTTGAGTACTTTTATAAAAACCCCCTTGAAATATTTCTGTTTGAACAAGAGAATACATAAAATTTACCAGCAAACAAAATGGAAGAGAGTAACTAGAGTGAACTGGAGAATATACACATTCGTATTTTATGCAAATACTAAAAAGATCTTGTGACTAGATTTTTTATCAAGATTAATGGTGCAAAAGTAAATTGGAAAAATACACAATTATTATATACATTTTATGGTTTTGTTGAGAGGCAAAGAATAACCTATAGGAGAAAGGCTCTGTCATCCCAGCAGGTAGCAGCTTTGTATGACTCTGTAAACAAGGTAAAAGCAGATAATCTGGCTCCAGTATTCTCAGTTTAGTCCCTGAGGTTATTGGTGGTTTCTGGGTAAGTAGGGTGAAAATAAAGTGTAAATTAGGTAATATGATGGATTAGATAAAGTTGATTTCTGTGGCAGATTGCAACTTGAAATACCTAAATAAAAATGGTTGAATGCTTGAAGCAGTTGAAAGTGAAACAAAAGCTGTGTGATAAAAAGGGGAAACATCAGGGTGTGGAAAGAATGGTCAGAGAGAAGAGGCCATGTTTTTAGTTAAAAACGTAAAATCATAGTCCTTCGTGTGGTGTTACCAGAGATTGGGCTCTACTGCCAGTTTGATCTCATATCAGGGTACAATGCAAACCTTTTACAGCTCAGAGGTGTTCAGTTGGTAAAGCCACAGATTGGAAGTGTGCATTATGGGCCTTTGATTACTGGGTTTCAGCCAGCTCAGTGTCCACTCATGGCTCCATCTCTGTTGTAATTTAATTTTTAATTACAATTTATAAAATTAGATTATGAAGAGTGATTTTTGTAGTATGATCTTGTGAACCACTGGATTTCTTAACTGTGAGTCTGAAAGAATAGTACCAAATAGCAGGCTAGATATCAGATCAAATTTATAGAGTGAAATTGATAATGTGCTCTCCCCTTTAAGCTTATTTGTTTGACGAGCACAGAAGAAATTTATCAAGATGAATCAGTTTTCAATTCAAAAACTGAAAGCAGTTTTATTAATATTAAATGCCTACTTGCCGTGGGAAGCAGAGTGAATGCACAACTTACTACTTGCCAGCTTTGCCTGACCAAGGCTTTTTATTTTGCAAGCCTTTGCCCCCTTCCCCCAGCACTGCCGGCAGTGCCGCAGCCTCGGTGCCTGTGGAGCCAACTGCACACGCGACCAGTGGATGCGGGGGAAGCTAACATGGAAGTGCTTCTGCTCTTGCACTTCTGGAGAGAGAGATAAAATATTTGAGGTATGGTGGGGAGGGAAGGACTGTGCCCAGAAGAGGGTGTGGTGTACAGCGTCTCAGCTGCGGTGTAGCTGCATGCCCGAGTCATCCTTAGGTGGGGAAACAAATGGTGATTAAAGGCTGCCAGTTCCGATTTCTTTGTGTTCCATCTTCCACATCGATACTTCAGCTGCCAGGAAGAAGTTAACCTTGTTAAGGACTTGCTTTGCCTTCTGGAGCAGTAATTCTTGGTATGCTCTCGCTGCAGCCCTGACAGCTCCATACTGATCCTCAGCAGCACAGCTCTTTGGAAGGGTCGGGTTTCTTGTCTGCTGCTGAGGAAGTTCTGTGGCAGCCACATGTAGCTACTCTTTACTGTTGTTTTAGGATCTAAATACTGCTCTGCTGCTCTTGCTTAGTGAAGAGGAAGCTGTAACTGGTATTTCCCTGCTTTGAAAAAAAGGGAATTCTTAGAGGTTTTTTCCCATGCTGGTGGTGTTAGTCATAATCACTGTTCTCCACAAATGGATTTGTGTACGCAGTTCCAGTGGATATTGGTATCACTGAAAACAAGTGCTGATGCTACAGAGTTCACTTCCTCCTAGACAAAAAATAAAATTGTTTGGTTTTTTTTTCCTTTTGAGTTAGCAATGCCATTATATGCAAGGGTTTTTTTAGCAAGCCCGTGTAATAGCACTAAATCACTTCTCATTTTCCTGTTTTAGAACTTGGCTCCTCAGCCAGATATTTTTGTTCATTATGTGCAGATGTTTTGCCACTTACTTGGGCAATACTTATTGTTAAAGCATTTAAGTGTTCTTAAACATCAATTTTAACATGGTTCATGTCCTTTCTGACCATGGGTCAATCAGTATTTTAAGAACTGCGAGAAAAGGATGAGAATTTAAAATGCTCAGGCTTTTCAGTTTGTAATGTCACTTTCTGTTTTCAAGTTGTGCTTAGTTTGGGGCAAACTTGTTTTGTGTAAAGGCATTTTGCTTGAGGCTCTTTATTAAATGTAGGGCATATTTCAGTGAGCAGTTTCCAGGAGAAGCCTAATACATAGGTCAGGCTTGAGCTGGCTTGGGAAAACATCCTGTGAAATGCCTCCTCCTTTAAGGGAGGAGGTGACCAGGAGAGGTTGGTGCTCTGCAGCTGGCACTGACTCACTTTTTAGTAAACTTTTTCAGTATTTTTGAATACAATAAATTGTTGGAGTCTTGTGATAGCTACTGCAGGAGCACTTCTAGTCTGTCCTTTGCTGTGTTCAAAGAGAGTTAGCCTAAAAGAACCAGCTTCCATTGCTGGTTCATTGGGGTTTTTTATTGAGCTTTTTGGCTCACAGCATTAATTAAATGGCATTCTTTTCCTGTATCTGACATGGCTTACACTCAAAGGACCAGACCACAACAAAGCTGAAAGCATTTGTTTGGCAGACTAAGGATGTTTGTCTTTGCCTCTACATTTGTAGAGCTCCTGTTGACGGAAAATGAGCTGTTCAACAAACTGGGAGTAGTTTTTAATCTCAGTATTAGAAATTAAACTGATGAGAACTGTTTTCAGTTGTCTGCCTTTATAGTTGCATTAAGTAAGTTCCTAAAACTAAAAAAATTATTTTCTGCATTGAGAACCTTTGTATTACATTTTCTAACATTACACCTTGTTCTGTGTTCCTGTGGGCAGGGAGCCTCAGAGGTGTGAGGTTTTATCATACCTGGCTGTTTGCAATGAATTTCATTGTGCAATGATAGTTACTACATCATTTCCTAGAAGCTGATGTACATAATATTTTGGGGGAATGAAATTTGTAAAACCTTTATCTGGAATACTTTGGGGAAGTTATATGATGTTTTATATTTTATTCCCCTATCAGAAATAAACTATAATATATATTATGATGTCAGACATTTGCAGATATCCCCATCTGTGTCAAAATGACATATAACAGATAAACTGACTAAAGGGTGCACAGTCTGAAGTGCATTTTATCTAACTAAAATTACAATTTGGTGGTGGTTGTACCCTATTCTCAAGTATTCTTATTTTTAATTTCCTCTGAGACAGAAATAGTCTGTTTTTTTAAAAGAGCTTGTTCCTAGTCACCCACTTGAACAAATGGCTCATAATTTAGAAGCTGCTTTTTGACATGCTTCATTTGGGTTATTAAAGCAGAGTAGTTGTTTTGTGGACCAGTGTTTTGGTGAGAGTCTGACCCAGAAGGCTTTACCTGGGTATTGGGGGTGGAAGATATCAGATATCAATGGAGAATGAATTAAGCAAACTCTATTCGAAATTGTAAAAACTGATGAGAGGTTTTCAGTTATATAAGCTGTGATTAAAATTATTAATGGAATATTCAGAATATATTATACACCAGTTTAGCTGAAATGAATGAAAAGCAAGAAAAAAATAGCTATAGATTCATTTGCTTTTAAATTCCTGATGATCAAGAGGGAGATGATGTAGTCTACCCTGTCTAATTACATATGAAAAAGCTTCAGAAATAACATAGTTTAAAAAAGAAAAGAAGGCAATTTTACCTCTCTAGAGGATAAAGAAAACGTGCGCGCGGAGGTTTTGAAACCATTTTGCGTGGCAAATAATTTACTTGATCAATCAATCGTGATTTAATTTAAGCAGCTTGTCATCTAGCAAAGTGTCAGGCACAGTCCTGGATAACAAGATAATTAAAAGCATTTGGAAAACTGTTTGTTTTTATTCTGTGTTCAGGTAGTGTGCCAATCCCAGCTGTGGCTGCAGCAGGGAGAAAGTCTCCTGGGCAGTGCAGTGAGGATTGCTCCCCAGATGTTGCCATTTGCAGAAATTTTGTGGTTCTGAAATACCAAAAAGCAGAGAATGCTTAGAACAACTGTTCTCCAAGTTGTGAATTTATCCTATTGATTTATTTAAAACACACCCCTTGCATTTTCTTTTATTAAAAATCACAAAGGCATAAGGATTTTGTTTAGTTGACTCTGTTGTTTTCTATTTGTTTCTAATGTTTCAACTTCTTTTTTTATTACAAAGTTTCACCTTTTCTTTGCTGTTATTGAGTAAATACACTTACAAGCTTTTTGAGTTACTAATATGTGTAGACATACCGAATTTCTTCACTTTATCTGAAATCTGACCTGAGCCAAATCTTCCAGTGGTAGTTTTTTTTCCTCCTTACTGTAATTAACAATGCTGTTATCCCTATCCCATATTTACAAAACTCTTGGGTTTTTTTTCCTATGTCTTCGTTCCCTTGGAGCTGTGGACTTCTATTCTGCTAAAGTCTCTGCACGAAGTTCAATATGATCTGTTAGGTTACTGATATTCCTATAGAAATTTGTGTTAGGTTTCTAATAAAACCTCTTGATTACTCCCATTTTTTCAAGCATGCTATTAGAAAATAATAGACACTGAAGAACATCAGCCCTCTGGAGTCTTAGGGTGGCATGGGCAAGCTGCAGAGGGAGAACAGCTACACACTTGGCTGCCATGTAGTGTAGTGCATAAAAAGACAATTCTTTGGTTTTCTGAATACGAGAGTATTTGTGCTTCAAGTTATTTTGCAATAATATTTTATCTTGGAACTGGTTTTAATTTGCTTTTTTAAAATTTTCTAAATTAATTAATCTTCTATTTACCAGCTTTGTTTAAAGCAATGCTTTATATTGCAATAGCACCACGTGTGGCACTTTTAGTATTACAGTTATGAATTTATGTATATCTTAAAATCGTCTTTTGCAGAAGAGTTTTGAGAAGTGAAAATAATTAACAACCATTCAGTCATGACTTTGCTTTAATTTCTGGTTTGTTAAATGTCACTCCATATTTTTATTCAGTTGCAGAAGGGCAGAGTTTGCTCTGTGTGACAGGCAAATTTGAAATGTTCAGAAATAGTTACTCAAGCAAAGCCTTCTTCACAGTATTGGCAGTAGGGGAGGGACAGACAGGACATGAAACATGACAATATCCTTACAGTCAGTACACTATCTCTGGATTTAGGAAAGGGGATATAATGTCATCCTTCAGCTTGAAATGGGCAGTTGTCCCTCACCACCATCCTGCTGGGGTGGGCTAGAGATGGAGTGCTTTTGTATGGGGGAGTTAAGTGTTTTGTGAGATTTTTCTGTTAAAAAATCCCTGTACCTTGTGTGTCAGTCAGGGTTGACACGAGTGCTTGCATAAAGGGAAGCAGCACGGTGGGGTCAGGAAAACACCGTTTGTGTTCTGCCCTATTAATTTTGGCAAGTACGTTCAGTGTACTGCACTGTCTGGGCAGGCTTGAGGCTGTGTCTGGAAGTGAGTCAGTGGAGCTGTGCTGGCAGACCCAGGACTAGATGCTGCTGTGCCTCAGTTTCCTTGCAGGAATGCTTCTGAAGGGTTGATGGCTGGCCTTTTCTTCCCTTCTCTCCTTAGAACTTGCTTCTTACTGGTGTAGTTGGATAACAAGATTTTTGCACAATGTGAACAACTGATTTTTCACCTGTGATCTGCTGTTGTAGCACAGTAATTCCTGGGCTTTAGAATCCAGAAGAATGCTGAATTCATACCAGTAACATACTGCAGTGGTCTTCCAAAGGTGCTCCAGTGGGGATTCACAAAAATTTGGAATTGTACTTTTTGTGAAGGGAGTGAAAGATGTGTGAGATGGTCAGAAGGAAGCTGCGTGGACTCACAATGGTCTTCTGATCCCAAAAGTCTGCAAACCTAGGGCTCAGGTCACTTCTTTCCTGAGCTGTCCAGAGTCCTTCATGGGTGTTTTCAGGTTTTTGAGGGTTGATTTGTTTAGGAGGGGTGTTAAGCAGACATTTAACTCTTCCCTTCCATAAGTGCTTATTTCATGAACATTGTTGAAATGCTAATAATGTTTGCCCTTTGTGTTTAAATGACTGTATCAAAGTCATCAGTCCTTAAGGAGAACGGCTGTTTGTTAGTGATTTCATTAACTTATTTCATATTTTATATTTATTTCAGCTCTTTAGAGAAGTAAGAATAATGAAGATCTTAAATCATCCAAATATAGGTACCTTGTTTCTTTCACATAATTTCTATCTCTGGAGAAATTATCACTTTTTCACTGTTAAGATTGTTGTGGCATGAGTTTAGAAGATTTAAAAGATTATTTTGCATTAGAGTGTGAATTTACTGTGAAATATTAAATAGTATTTCAGAATAGTGTGTTTAAAAAATAATAGTAAAATAAACATTTTGGTCCCTTTGCACCGAACTGCTATTTGCATAGCTAACTGACAGATTTGCTTTTTTTGAGTATAGTACTGATTTTTGACTGAATTCAGGCTCTCATTAAAAATTAGCATGTACACCAAAACCAAGAAGTGGTCAAGAATTTCTTGAAGTTTGTATATTTAAATGATGTGGTGCTCCTATGGGACTGTCAGTGACTGGTAACTGATTTGTCACTACGTGTCAGTTCAGTCCACATATGTGCCTGTTTCTGATTCTAAAATCTGTGCATGTTCTGCTTAGCTTAGTTATGTTCCCATGTAACAGAAGTAAAGTATTGTTTCTTGAGAATATGTTGATCTGTATGAGTTGACCAAATGTGTTACAGTATTCTCTGCATAAGAACATTCAACAGAAAAAGCTTCTTTAGAGTAAATCAAGTGGCAAGCAAACAGTTTGGGTATTTTTCTCACAGAATTCTGTGGTGGGTTAACATAATACTTCTGCAGCTAGTTAACTGATGACTAAATGTCTTTCTTTTCTAGTGAAGCTATTTGAAGTCATTGAAACTGAAAAAACTCTCTATTTAATAATGGAATATGCAAGTGGGGGTAAGTACCTCTTTGCTGCAGTGACACATGTAAGCAAATTGCCAAGTGAGAGAAAACACTTGGTTTCTTGAAAGTTTTGCTTTCTTTTTCAGCAAATATGTGTGTCAAGGTAGTGTAAAATATTAAGCAAAATCTTTAATATTCCCTGGTATTTGTTTGGTCAACATAAATAATAAATGTAATTTGTAAAACCAGCTTCTATAATTACTACAACTTATCAACATTTGCTTTTTTTTCACAACTCAAATTAATTGGGAATCTTCTCAGCCACTGATTCCTCAAGTAACAAATACTAATGTTCTCAATTTATTGTATTCAGTTCCCTACCTCTGGTGTCCTATTTTGTATAAGATATTTGGTAAGATCATGTTCAGATGAAACTTTTCTGTGTTTCTTTAGCTGTTGCTTTCAAAAGCATGAGCACTGCAACTTCTGTTTTTAGATGTTGATGACATCTTACATATCTTAATCACAGGCCTTCTACTGTCAAGGATTGTTAGACTTAGCCTTATGCCATTTTAGGAGGAGCTTAAATGCTCTTCCTGATTGTAGAGGGGATGGAAAAATGCACATCATGCAGTGTCAGATATTTTCACCAGAGCCAGAATTAAGGTATTCAGGCTTAAGATACTTCTTCCTGGCTAGAACTTAATATCACTCAGATTGTCAGTGTGACCCTTGAGCACCAGCATCTGGGAATCTCAAACAGTTGAAGCTTTTCTTTCAGTTTAGGAAGGAGACTTTTTTCTCTGAAAATCAGTGTTGAATTCAGACTCTTACATTAGATTATGTGAAGTTTAATTAATTGCAACAAATAAAGCAGGATTCTCTGTCTACCTGTGTTTTCTTCCAGCAGCATCCTAAATGCTCAGCCAAGATTTGCTTAAAAAGGAACAGAGTATTTTATTATACCATTAAAATATTGACTAGTACAGATGTTTGGGGAGACATCTCTGTGTTGTTTGATAGTACTAGATTTAAAAGTGAAGTCTTATTGCCATCTAGTGATTGGCTTCTAGGAGGTAGAAAGGCCAGTGGTTCTCTAAAAGAGTGAGGACCTTTTGTAGGGTGATAAGGGAGAGGTAAGTACCACACTGTACTTAATGTATATCAGAGGCCAAGAGCAGCACCTTTTGATGTGCCATGCTCTGCAAGACAGGAATGGCTTGTAATCACAGTGGCAGGCATCAGTTTCCCTATTTTCTCTGTATCAAGGTAGAGGTCATCATGATGAGCATGAACTCTAGCTGCAGGATGAAAGACATTATTTCTACAGCTGCAATGCTTCACATAAATTTGGGATAATTCTTTCCCTGTGCTGTCTTTTTCCCTGAATTATGAAGAAGTGTTCAGGTTTGCTGCTTCAAGGTTTTTAAGAAACAGCTGTGAAATACAGCTGAGAGAGTTAGATCTGAGTTTAGTATTAAAGAATACACTGCAGAGGGAAGACTATTTTATAGGAAGCCCTGACATTCCCTCAGATGGCTCAGTTTTTACTTCTCCTGCAGTGTGACTCCTTTTTTTTATTGCAATCTGGTGGAGTTGCATCTTTTAAAAAAATAAATATGATATTACTCAGCTCTTCCCTTGTGAGGTGGCTGTCTACAAAACCATGTTTCTTTGCTCAGTAGAGAATGTTTAAATATTTGAACCACTTCTGAAGTTTTTATGTTTTTTGCATACTAGTGAGGACTTTTAGAAACTGTTACTATTATGTTTGTAGTTCTTATGTTCATGACTGTTGGTTTTTAGTAAAGAAAATCTCCCATGCTTTCACTAACATGTCTGTGTTTCATGGGCCAGTGGCCTGCACCTAAAGCTCAAACATTGTAGTCTGTATTGACCTGCTCTAAAATGACTGCATTGATAAAAGAGAGGAAAAACTGAAACACAGTAGATCTTCAGTAATCTTTAGTTATATCCAGCCATACAACAGTGGGCTTGTTCAGTGTATTTAAAAGGTATGATGGTTGTGTGAGGGATTCTATCAGTGTGTCCTGCTGTGCTCATTCTTTTTGACCCTCCTTGGAACCTCTTCCAAGCTTATCTTGAAGCTAAGGTTTCAGATTTTGTTTAGAACCATTTTATACACATGTGCAAATTAAAATCTAGTGTTGGTATGATGGCATTTGCAAACATCATCAACTGTTCTCATATATGAAGCCTTTTTTTCTTTTCTGAAGCAAAAGAAACTCTTGTGAGAAAGTCTGTGAAGGGGTAGATGTCATATTTGTTTACAAAACAGAAGTATGCTGCTCAGTTTCTATCCTAAGTAATTGGAAGGAAATGGTTTCCTTTGTGTATATCCAGTCACTCATTATTCTCTTGTAAAAGAGGTGATGGTATAGTAAATTGCACAGCAGTTGTGCCTTGTTCTCTTGAGCTGCCCTGTAATCATAAACTTTGTGCAGTCATTCTGGTGAAGCTGTTGTGGGCAACTGCTGGAGAGGAATCTCCACATTCTGAAATTGGCATTAATATATCTTGTTATTGAATTGTAGGGGAGGTGTTTGACTATCTGGTTGCACATGGAAGAATGAAGGAAAAGGAGGCTAGAGCTAAATTTAGACAGGTATGTATAACATTCCTGTATGTCAGCTTTCCCCTCACCCCTGTTTTTAATGCTGAAACAAGTAAAACAGCTGTCCTTTGCATTTGACTTACAGCAGTGTTCAGCATGTTGTGGGCTTGTAGCTCTGAGTAAGAAAAAACTTAGGTCACAGCAGTACTTTGAAGGAGTCAGTAGTCTGTTCAGTGGTGCTGGTTTCCTTAGTGCTCAGTGCCAGGGTGTGCAGGAGTGCCAGAACACAGAGACTGCTTGGTTTGGAAGTGTATTCCATTCCAAAATGCATTTCCTCTGGGCTGATTTCATATGTCCTTAGCTCAGCAGGTCTGTAACATTTTGGAAGTTGTTCAAATGTAACAGGCTACAAACAGACCACTTTCAAAATGCAGATGGTGTGTGTGGTAGGGATCCATTCACTCTCATCTGCTTACATGAGAAGATATTGTTTAGTAATTCTAAAAAGTCACAGAAAAGTAATTTCTAGACTTGTTAGTTTAGTTTTCTTTATGATAAATAAGCTAGCCCTTCCAAGATGTTGGAAATTCATTGGTCTGCAAAAGGCATTTCCATTCTACAGTAAAGCAGTACTGAACACAACCAAATATTTTTGCATAACTAATTTAAATCCAAATGACTGCTCTTGTAGCATCTAGAGTTTCAGATCTGACCAGTCTTACACACTTGTTCTCTACTCTTGTGCTGAAATTTGTAAATGTCTATTCCCTTTGTTCACTTGGATAACCTCGGTAATGTTGTGAAAAATACTAAATGTCAAAATAATGCTCCAGCTTAATGACTCTTGAAAATAATGAGCAGGGACAAGAGTGGTTTTTTGAATGGTATGTAGGGGTTTTAAACTGCTGGATCGTGGCAGTGATGTATCAGTCAGTTTCCTTGTTGGAAGGGGAGGCTCTGATGGTTTCACTTCTTAACGTAGCCATACATAAAAGAAATGTGATGTAAGATATGAGACTACCAGGAACTAAATCAATGACTTTGTTTTCTCTCATCTTATTAAAGCTTGTATTTACCCTTTTTAATCTTTTTTGGGGAAAAAACCCACACCAAAACCACCACCACCAAACAAACCAAACCACCCAAAAGCAGCTGCAGACTTCCATCTCCACAGAAATCATTTGTGATTATTGGAGTTATGCAGCTTGACAGTAAGGAAAACTTCTCTTACTCTTCAGCAAAGTCTTACATGTCTTTTTAAAGCTGCTGCTTTCACTTTGATGTTCTGGTAGGTAGAGAGCTTTCCTTTGTGATTGAAGGTTTCTGGTTTATGCTTCTGTGCTGTGTTGGGAGTAGAAGTGGTAGGATGTGAAACAGTCATTCCCACTTGAGCCATCTCTTCTAAATCCCTGGCTGTTGCCTTTGTAATATCACTTGAAGAGCTTCAGAGTAACCTGAGAGGACTGACTGTTCTCTCTCAAATGTGAATATTGGAAACTTCTACTGCTAGACCCTCTGCTCTCAGTCCTCAATTTATTTCAACAGGAGCTATGTGGAAAAAGATCTTGCAGTAATTACATTAAAATTGCATGCTTCTTCAATAAATACCCATCTTTTTCTAACAGTTTTACTCCCCTTCAAGTGAAAGCTTACAGAAACAGATCAAACATGTTTTACAGGTACACTTAGTGCTTAATCTTATGGGATAATTTGGGTAGTACAGGATATATGTAGCTTCATTTTCAAAAAGAAATGTAGAGGAAAAGATTTTAAGAGGGAGTTACCTGCTGAGCTGGGTATTTGACCCATCAAGAATTGAGTTTATGTACTCTCAGCCTGATGATTTTGTTATTTTTGTTTTTTATTTCAGTAGAATAAATGCTGCTTATAAAGATATATAGATGGCCTCACTTGTATGCACTGGAATACGCTTTTCAGTTTTTTCTTGCAAGTCTTCTGGTGCAGACAGCTGTGCTCTGTCCTCCCCCAGCAGCTGATTTCCTGGCTGCTGAGCTCATCCAGTTTTAGAGGACCTTGATCTCAAAGAAAGGGGGTTCTTGAAAGCTTCAAAAGCCTCAGTTACTGGGAAAAAAAGAGAGAACCCTAGAAATAAGCAGAGGAGAGAAACCGTAGCACAAGCTGATTGGGCTTTGCTAGAGAGGAAAGCATTTGTGCTGGATGAAAGTCAGGTAACTTTGATGAGAGCTTGGCAATTTATTAGATACTAAAGCTCAGGCTGAGGGACAGTGTCAAAGGAAACAAGGCAACTAGATCTTGCTGGGTTCACAGGTTATAAAACTATTCATTTCACCTTACTGTAGTCCTGGATAGCTTTGTATAGCTTTTGGTCATTGTTGGAGGAAGAATGCACTCTGCAGACCTTTTATCTGATGCAATGCAGCTGTTCTCTGTTAGATAGAGACTTATGACATAATAGTCTTTTTTTTTTTAAATTTGTTAATTGTTTTAGCAAACAGTGGCTCCTTCTAAACTGAAAAAAACAGTTGTGCGATGATATTGAGATTACTTCTTAGAATAGGTTGTATGATATCTTATTTTCAGATCACGTTTCTTCTTTCAGTAGATGTGATTTCTGGATCAAACACTTGTTTTGTCTGAGGAGACACTTCCTCTCTAGCAGGCAAAGAGCAGAATTTGGTAATTCTCCCTTCTTTGCTTGTTAAAGATAAAAAGGAACAATTTTTAGTCCATTTTGTTAAACATATGTAAGGTTTTTAGCAGGGAAATAGAATGTAAAAGACAGTAATCATATAATTCCAGTTGCACTTGACAAGGAGCACAGGAGAAGGTACAAAGTCTAAAAATACAACTGTGCTATACAGTTCTCCATTTCAGACTCCTTTTGTGTAGCCATGTGTGAGAAATTCAAATTGAGAATGTTTTGCATTCTTAATGTCACCTTATTCTTCTTCCCCATTACAGACTTCCAGGCAGTTCTGGTTCAGTTTCATCCTTTTTCCACAGAAAAATCTGATGCAGAGCAGCAAGTCTCCTTAAATTTGTGTGTATTATTTCCCTCTCTTTTCTACAAGAAAAAAAAATCTGGCCTTTTTCAGGCTTCTCACTGTTTCCCTGCTGAAGCAGTTTAGAATTCTTAATGCTAGTAGATGTTAGGACAGACCTTAGGAAATTATAAAATCCACAAAATGCAAAATCTTATTGGTGTGTTCCAGTAAAGCAACAGAATGCTCTTAGCAGTGTGGAAGGGGCCTTGAGAGGTCATTTAACCTTTTGTCATTTAATCCTTTTAGAGAATGGTTCTTCTACCTAGAGAGAACTTCTTCAAAACCTCTATCTATACAGATTTTTAAAGTCACTCTTTAGAAAAGTTTTTCAATGCTCCAATTATTACTTCTAGAAAAAAGCTCAGATACTTTTTCCCCTCTTCACCTGCCAAATGTCAGATAATTCCTCACACAAGAAGATTAGGAAGCGAGGGAGCTGTCAGTGGAAACAGTGATGGAAGATGGAAGACAAGGGTTTCAGTCTGGTGCAGCCTTGCTTTGTGCTATTTTTCATTCAGTTATGACTTCTACTCTTCAATTATTAATGTCCTACACATTGCATTATTTCACTTCATGTGGATTGGACTCACTTCTCAGTCTCTGTGCCATCCTGTTGCAATGCAGAGGAGTTCAAAAGCATTTCCAGAGGAAACTACTGATTGATCATCTGCTCGACCTTCTGCTCTTAGGCAGTCACAACAAAGCAGTTCAGGAATGAGTGGTAATAGTGCTGTGTCTCTGCAATCCTGAATAAAGCCTGAGGTGTTTGTCATGCTGTCAGCATTGGAAGCCCCTGCTGAGTGAGCTTGTGACTGGCACTGAGGTAATGGTAGCAGAGAGAAAAGGAAGGGAAACCAAAAGGATGGGACAAGTGGTTGGCATGGGAGCACTTTGGCAGTTTCAGTAACTGTAAAAAGCTGAACTTGGAGTCTGAAAGAGGGAGCCAGTACATAAAGGAAAAAGCAAAACCAGACTGAAGGTGTAGGGAATGGAAATAGAGCTTTCCACCATCTGCTTGGTTTCTAAGGTGACGTTTTGCATCTGAGTGATTCAGTATTACAGGGCACAAAGATCACTTTTGTGCTTAAGTTTCAAATAGAAAGTCTACTGGGGCATCAGTTACTTGACCTACCAAGAACCTTCCAATACATTTCATGTGCTCTAAATGCTGAGGGAGAAAACCTTTGCACCTTACCAGTACAGGAAGATCCTTGCACTAAACTTGTGATCTGATCTTGAGTTATTTTCTTGTAACAGTAATGCTACCTCATCTTTCTGCTGGGGAAGTATTCTTACTGTTGAATGAAGACTGAAAATACATTTATTTAAATGCGGTTACTATTTTTATGTGCAGTTCACTTATTTTAAGAAGCCATGACATATGCCTCAATTCTGACCATGCATGCATGACAAAATTAATCTGACTGCATTTCTTGTCATGTAATAATAATGCTTTATCCAGCTTTTCCATACATGTGAAGTTCTGCAGCAATGCTTATGAGTGTAAGAAGCAATGTACTATGGCACTGCACTGTGTAAATAGCTTATATGGTTTGCTATATAAAGCAGGAAAACTTCATGATATTTGGAAATTACGATGGAAGAAATGATTCCATTACGCTTGAGAGACATAAGAGAGATTTTCCATTGAGTTTGCTATGGTATACAAAATACACTAACCCATATGCACTTAGACAGCAGATCTCTGTCAGATGCATAGTTGTTTCTCATTGCATAAATTTTAACAAACAGGCTGTTTCCCAGTAGTTTCTCAAGTAATCAAAGCCCATTTCTTACCCTTTTCTCTCCAGCGTGGCATGAAAAATCACCTTTGGAGAGGGCCTGGAAAACCTCAGTCTAGGGGGAAAGCTTTTATAGCTGTATACAGTATTGGAATGGAAATACTTCAGTAACCTTTCTGAAAGTCATTGCTTCTACTGGTCTATAATTAGCCCCACAGGAAAAACAAAATCCTCGCTCAAGTATAGGAGAAAGCAAATAGATCAAATAACATCAAAGTTATTCAGCAGCTTTTTCCCAAATATACTGGTCACTGTAGGAGTTGGTTATGTAGCTCTGACTGGATAATTTCATGTCGACTTCCGTAATAAATGTTGAAATCTTTGATTAAAGCTCCTGCTTCTTTGAGATGTCACTTACATAATTTGGCTTGTTTTCTATCCAGATAGTATCTGCAGTGCAGTATTGCCATCAAAAGCATATTGTTCATAGAGATCTCAAGGTGAGTAGGAAAAAGTGTGTGCAGTGTATGTGTGTCAGTGTCTGTATGTGTGGATGCAACTTTTATTGTTTATAAAATACAGCTTATACTGAGCTTTGTGTTTTATTTATTTATTTACACATGTTATAGCAAGTTTTGATAAATATTTGCAACCAATAGCATTCTAAATCAAGTATTTTATTCATTTCACAAACCATTCTTTCTCTTCCAGGCTGAAAATCTATTGCTAGATGCAGATATGAACATTAAAATAGCTGACTTTGGTTTTAGCAATGAGTTTACAGTTGGAAATAAACTGGACACCTTTTGTGGCAGCCCACCATATGCTGCTCCAGAGCTCTTTCAAGGGAAGAAGTATGACGGACCTGAAGTAGATGTTTGGAGTTTAGGTGTTATTCTTTATACTCTTGTGAGTGGATCTCTTCCCTTCGATGGACAGAACTTAAAGGTAGCTTTTTGTAGACTGTGTTAGCCATATTTTATCTAATATTTTAAGTGACTTGCTGCTTACAACTTACTGTCTGTTCTTGTTCTCTTACCAAGGAACTTAGAGAAAGAGTGCTAAGGGGAAAATACAGGATTCCTTTCTACATGTCCACAGACTGTGAAAACCTCCTCAAACGTTTCCTGGTGCTAAACCCAACAAAAAGAGGCACTCTAGAGGTAATTGCACAAATGAGGTTCATCAGAAAGCTCCATATATTTTGCAAACTGCATTTTTGAGCTGTAACTTATTATTTCCATACTGTTCCTGTGCATATTTGGAGTGGGCTTTTGAGGTGGGATTGTTGATGAAAGCACATGACTCTTCAAAGGTACTATTTACTGGGGTTGTAACACTCCTGACTCCAGTTACTTTCAAAATCAATGTGTCACTTTCTGTGTCATATAACTTTTCTTGGTGGTTAGCTTGTGGATTCCTGCATTAATGGATGATCCACCATTGTTTTCCACATTTCAAGTTGTGAACTGGAGGTATTGGCTGCTGTAGTTGTCTTTTGTACCATCCTGAAGGAGGAAAGACCAAAACAGGGCTTCCATGGACTTATTTGGTGGAGCTTGGAATTCCAAGACATGTCAAAGTTGTCACGCTGCTCCTGGTCAGCGTTGCAGGCTTTTGGCTCTCAGCTGTGAGCTGGAATGCAGCTGACTGGGGAGAAACTTGGCTTGATGTGCATAGTTGGTTCTCCTCATTGGGCCAAAGCAATAGGTGCTGGAAATGTTCTGGAAAATAAAAACTAGGAAAGACATTAGTGTTTGTTGCATAAAGAAGTTGTTCTTCCCACAGCTGATTTTCTTTGCTGTTAAATGTACTGTACTAACAAATTTTTTATTTTTTTTCATAGCAAATCATGAAGGACAGGTGGATCAATGCAGGGCATGAGGAGGATGAACTTAAACCTTTTGTTGAACCAGAACTAGACATCTCGGACCAGAAAAGAATAGGTAATTGAGTACTTTCCAGAGTAGGACACTGCTTGATGCAAACTACCACCACTCTGTATTTGTTTAACATTTGGAAAAAGTAACTAATCCTTTAAAACTAATACTTGATCAGGTTTATGTTCTCAAATTCTGTTTTAATTCTTTAAATGTTCCATCCTTTCTCTTTAACACTCATCCAGCCTGAACATCAGAGTTTCAGTTACTTACAGAATGTCTGCTTGGTTTTAGATATTATGGTAGGAATGGGATATTCTCAAGAAGAAATTCGAGAATCTCTTAGTAAAATGAAGTATGATGAAATCACAGCTACATACTTACTGCTAGGAAGGAAGTCATCAGAGGTAAGTACCATGCTTAAAACTGCAAAGAAGGAAATCAGAAAGTGTCCTTAGCAGAGTTAGGAGCAAAAATTAAGTCAGTTACTTAGGCATTACATTCCTCCACAAAAATCCTTTGCACTTGAAGTCATGTTGTTCTGTGCATCAGCAGTCCAAATTAATCAGATTTTTTCTCACCTGATTTTAAACTCTTGCCTTCAGACTCTCCAGAACTGCTGTGTTTGCTCAGCAGCTCCTCTGAAAGATTTTGTATGCAGTTACTGTCCTGGCTAGTCTAGGAGCTCAGGTTTGAGTGTGCCAGCTGTAACTACTTTAAGAGAACCAAGGAGCAGGACTGAACAACCTGAAAAAGTTCTTGCATTGTAGATTACCTTTCAATATGATGCTGAGAGGGCTCAGCATCAGTAAGATGCTCTTGGTTCCTTTCCTGGAGGAGTTGGTGTGGTGGCCTCTACAAAGTCTATCCACTCTTCCTTTTAAAATGTTGGAGAACTCTGAGGGGAGAGTTCTGAAAGGACAAATGGATTTTCTTTACTTATTATCCTTTGAGGAGCTGTAAATTCTGCTGAGTTTTACCTAAGACAGTTGTGCAACGCTCTTAAAGAAGGGGGGACCTCTAAGCAACTGCCCATGCCATCACTTATCTCCCATGTAGCAGAGCCATCTTCCACCTCCCTGTTCCTGCTCCCAGAATGCGGGGGAAATTTTCATTTATTTTGTCTGAACTCCTTGTTTTAATGCTCTCGTTTGTATTGTAGTTGGATGCAAGTGATTCAAGCTCCAGCAGCAATCTTTCACTTGCCAAAGTTAGGCCAAGTAGTGATCTTAATAATAGCACTGGACAATCTCCTCATCACAAAGTTCAGAGAAGCATATCTTCTAGCCAGAAACAGCGGCGGTACAGTGATCACGGTGAGCATTTCTCATTTTCAGTGTTGGAGAGTACAGTGACTTCCAGTTCTCCTCGGTTTCTGCATTTGCCTCCATCCCCCAAGTGTAAGGAGGATGACAACAGCACAGTTCACAGCATGGTGGTTAAATATTTCAGTAAATAACTGATTTTTTTTAATTGGTTTTGTTATAAAGCCTTCAAAAGAGCTTTTAGACAACACTGAATACACCAACTTCTCTTGTTCTGCCTTGTGTTGTCCCTTACATTCCTGACTGTGCTGGCAAAGTCTTGTTACACAAATTGAAGAGAATGTTGCAACCCCCTTTTTCATGAAAAGCACAGCACTCCTCCCCCATGCTCTTGTATGTCTGTTCAGCTTTTGTTTTCTTTTGACACTAGTAGGTCAGCTTGTGTCTAAAACTTGAAGAAATGTCAGTTTGCCAATATTTCTGGTTTCCTGTTTCCTGAGGGTAGTGTCACTTGGTTGTCCTGCAGGAATTCAATTTCTAAAGAACAATGACTCTGACAAACTTATAACTCTTCTGCTTAATGCGAGTGCAGTATCGTATATTAGGATTTTCTAAATGTCTTAAACATCCTCCTGCCCAGACACTTAACTCATGAAAGGAATCCCGGTTTAGGCCTACACTCTCTGCATTCAGAGGTTGCTTTCCTTGGGGAGTCTTCTGGGATGACAATTACTGGTGGTTTTGGTACTTGTAAAACATGTTTGAGCTACCTATTCTATGTTTATGTACTTACATGTATTCTTTGTGTATATACATACATACACTTTTTGAGTAATTCTTATTAAAACGTTTAGCTAAAATGTTGGTGTAACTTGATGTATCCTCTTCAGAGGTATGAGATGTCAAAAAACAATCCTGACACATCCCACTGACCTTAGCCAGTGTCCAAGAGGCTGTTAAAGCAAGAGGAAGCTTGGCACTTTTGAAAAGCCTTCCTCATTCTCAGGTGTTGGGAGCAGTTGTCTGTTCCTGGCACACGTGGGGAGGCTGGTGTGAACTGCTGCCACTTCTGGCCCTTGCAGGAGCACAGCCCAAGAGCCATCAGTGCTGCTGGTGCCCCAGGGTTGTGTCACCAGCTGCCTCTCTTCGGAAATTGGCTCAAACAATGTATGGCAGCACTGGGCTAATGAGGGATGGTCTGGTTTGAATGAGTCAGTTACTTGTTAAGTGTCTTTAAGATGACTCTAAAGTGTTGTTCTAGCAAGCCAAATGTGAAAACAATGAAATTCTTGAAACTTTCATGTAAATCAAGTAGCACCTTCACCTTGCAAGGTTTTTGTTTTTCATAATATTCTACTGTTTCCTGAAATACATCTGTTTCAATAATTTAATTATCTTTTTGCAACTCTGATTCCCAGTGTTAACTGTGTTGGTTCTCATGCGTGAATACATTTCCATTGTGATAAAAAATAGTTACTGAACTTCTAAGAAAAACCCTTTTCCTGTTTCTTTTGTTTGTTTTTTAAGCTGGACCGTCCATCCCCTCAGTAGTGGCATATCCCAAAAGAAGCCAGACTAGTACTACAGACAGTGACCTCAAAGAGGAAGGAATTCAGTCAAGAAAATCCAGTAGTAGTGCTGTTGCAGGAAGAGGAATTGCACCAGCTAGCCCAATGCTTGGAAATGCCAGCAATCCCAATAAGGCTGATATTCCTGAACGTAAGAAAAGTTCGGCTGTCCCTAGTGTAAGTAGAAACTTTTATTTATCAAAACCATTAATTTATTTTGAGGCATAAAAAAAGTGTAAAACCTCTGATTTATTGGTGGTGCTGATATTATTTTTCATTTATCAAGAGTAAATGTAGGTATTTTTCCCTTGCAATGTCAGCTATTCAAGTTACCTCTTAATAGTCTTGAAGTAGTCAGTATTCATAATTAGCATAATTAGCATTAGTAGCTCTTGGTAAACAAGATATATATCAACTATTCCTCTGTAGCCTCTGTGCAGAAGAATGAAATCTGGATTTGTTATCCTGTTTTATAGTTTCACATGTATATGGAGACACCTAATCTTTGTCCTCAAACATGCTATTTTAAGTCCTAGTTACATTGTTAAGATTACCAAAGAAATATAGTTCTAAAAACTCTTCAAAGGTGTATTTCAGCCTGTATTCAAAAGCAGTGTGCCTGGCTTATGTCCTTGTGGGCTTCCCCCACCTGTCTCTAAACTACAAGAAAAACATTCCAAGGAGCAAAAGTAGTGAATGTACATGGTTTAGCAATAGGCAGTGTGCCAAAAGAAAGAAAATCCTTTGTTCAGTTTGGCTTTAACTTGTGTTCTCTGTGGTTCCTCCCTCAAAAGCAAAGTTGGAAATCTGTTTTCACATAATGCTTCAGTCTTGTGACATTTAATTTCTAAAACTTTGGGATTTTGTATTGAAAAACTTCATCCTTTTCAGAAGAAAAAAGTTCTCAGTCCTTTATTCAACTAGTTCAACTTGCAACAGAACTTTTTTTTTTCTTTTTTTTTTTTTTTTAACTTATCCCACAAAGCTTTCATATTTCTTTGGTCATAATATTCAGCACCATTACTTACAACAAATGAGAGCATAACTTCCTGAGCTGCATGACATTCTGAAGCAAAAGAAGTGAAATTAGACTTTTTACTTTATTGGCCCTGTATTGTCAGTTGGCTCAGTGGCTAGTAGAGACTTGGCTCAAGGATATCAGCCCAAGAGTTTCCTTGGAAAAACACATCTTCTGCTGTAGCAGCTGTTACTCATAAATGTGAACAAGAACTCAGGATTTTAGGGGACCCTTCTTTGATTTTTGTGGTCCTCCACAGTTTCCCTTTGTTCTTGATCAGTCCAGAAACCATTCAGATTTGTTTTTTTCTTAAAAGATGGTTCTTAGCTATTGAATCTCAATATCCTACCATTGTAGGATGATCAGATCAGTTTTCTCCTACATGGGACTTCACTTGATATCGTATGGTGCCTTATTCAAAAGATTTGTGTCACAGATACAACATACTTTACATTCAGTATCTTTTCATCTGCTATTCTGTGCCACTCCCAAATACTGGGGATTTATTCCTGTAGGCTTATTCAAAATTCCTTGCTGTACCTGAAATAAAATTCCAGCTCATAACCATACTTCATGCTTCCCTGGCTCAGTGTGCAACTGATCCAGCTGATCTTTTACTAGCAGTGATACCAGGGGGTGAACAGGAAATCAGACTTATCAGGTCACTCAATAATTAGTGTTTAAAATTGTCTCTGTTCATAGCTTTTCACACCAGACAGTTCAAACCCATTTTTTTTCCTTTCATTTCCTCCCACCCCCTGCAAAAAATGTCACTTTGGCTTTCTGATTGTTGGGAATGAAGGGAAGTACTGAATTTTTACTCATTTCCTGCAGCTGAGTTGGGAATTCTGTCTCTTACAGTATTGGCATGCATCTAGGAGGAAAAAAATTATTGGAGTTGCCATATTGTCCTGAGGCTGGAAAAAGTTTGAGGTGAAGAAAGTTTCTGTTTTACTGAGCACTGAGGTCCTGAAATCTGTAATATAATGAAAAAACACTGAAGAGATACAAAAATACCTTATAAAAACAATTATTATTTTGACAGAACAGCAAAAGCAGTAGAACCAGTCCTTACTGGAGACCCTTAGTCAGTTGTGTGCTACTCTTATTAAATAACAAAGCTTAAGAGCCTGCACTTAAGGATAAGAATTGTGCTTGTAGAGCAGATAGCTAAGTCTGAGACTGGAGTGAGGGGCTCCAAGCTGTACTTCTAAAGTTGACAGTGCGTCTAAATTCTTGTAAACCAAATAGTTCTGCAAGCTGAACAAGTACACATCAAAAAATCTTTAAGCTATTTGGGCAAATACCAAATTAATAATGAAAACCTGCTACATATGTTGGATGGTTAGCAGGAACTGTTGTATCTGTGTTTTAAAAATTGCTTGTTAGATAGAAATTTGGAATTTTCCTCAACATTGGAATAAAGCTACCCCAGAACACTTAGAATAGCTTCAAAAAAACTGGAAGAGGAGAACAGGTGGTAGATTTGGAAAATCATCCAGGGCCAAATACCATACTAGTGCTCTTAACTAAATAGATTGGTTCACTGTTGTAAATCAGAAGCTTTTTTTGGAAGTGTTTCATTAGTCCTTGCTTTGGTGTCTCTTAATGAGAAATAGCCTGCCTGAGCAGTGCAGACAAGACTCTCTCTAGGAAAAGAGGAGGACTCTGTGCCACAAATTCATCCTTGGTGCTGTGACTGGACCTTGTGCATGTGCTTACAAGTCTCAACATGTGCTTTGCTGTGTCAGCTCCTCCTGCAAAGAAGGCAGACGATGCCATGAGGATGAGTTTGGGCAGCTAACCGTGACCTAGGGGTTGTCGTTCCATCAGGGTGTGGGGTGCTGCTCACACCAGTTTCCAGAGCTGTGCACCTGTGCTATTTAGTCATGTCCAGAGATTAACAGTCTGTAGATTGGCTGAACAAAAAAGTCACAGCTGAAGAGCTTCCCTGATGAAGGGAAAGGTCATACACTAGAAAGTGTAAAGGCCCCAATACCAAGACTATTCTTGCTAAAACTGAAATCTGAAACCTTGAAATGCTTTAATCTCTTCCCCTGACCTCTGAAATCTGAGTCAAACAGGAAAAAATGTATACTGATGCTTCCATCTCTGCATTTCAGATTGAGCTGGGAAAGCGTGTCCTTGCAGTCCTCTCATTTCACATACGAATACCACAACTTGTCCACTCCCAAACCTGAAAATGCATAGTTTTAAAAGTCTGGTCCAGCACAGAGATTGCATTGTCTTGTCTTTTAGATGTGCAATATGACAATATACTGTAATATTATGTGATGTCTTCTCAAGGGAAACGAACATTTCACATTCAAAGGCAGCAGGTAGAAAGAAAGAAGCCACTGATTATTGTGCTTATTTCCCACCAGAAGACCAATGTTGGGTATTTTAAGTGCTTCATCCTCCATCTAGTATGTTCAGAACACAGAACAAAATGCTCTGCAAAATACTAATAAGCAATATTTCACTGTATCATTGGTTTGTGAGGCCTCCATGAAGTGTCCTGCACAGTGTGACCTCCCAATAGCAGATAAACAAAACCTCACCTTAGGTGCACAGCTTTCATTGCTGGCAAGCGTAGTAAAGAGAAGGGAGTTTGTAGTGATGAATTTCAGAGGAAATTAGAAGAATCAATTAGAAGAAACCAGTGTTGGGTTTTTAAATAAACATATAAGAAGACAAGGCATGTGTAAGGAATAAAGTACAAAGAAAGGGCCAGGAAGGCTTCTGTTGATGCTTGGCACGTGCTTATCCTTAAGGAATATCTAGTGAAGAATGCTTGAGAACCCTTCAGACAGCTGCTTGCATCTTACAACTTAATTAATTGTTCTGCTAATCTAAAATAACCCTTTGTCTTTGTACTTTTTAACACCAGGAGGTAGTGCACTTCACTGTTACATTTTAGTTTTTACATTTGTGTAAAAAGATGTGTAACAAACAGGTCAGCAGTCTCTTAGACAAGATGGCTTCATGGTTAAATAGTTCAGGGAACGTGTTGCTTGAGACTCCCTAGATAGCAGATATTTTGCCTTAAGGCACTGGAGGTGCTTTTGCTAGTTATTGAGAACACTCCACTTTAACAGTTTTATTTCAGGTTCGGAAACAAAAAAGGTTTGGCTACTCTGCTTTTGTGCTTGAACTAGTTTTTCCTTTCTTTTTTTTTAATCCTTCTTGCCATGACTCTCTCCTGTGACCGTTTATGCGAAACCTTTTCTTAATGCTATTTTTAAAATCCGCTGAGTTTCCCTTGTCCGTCATAGCATAATTCTTCAAAGAGCTCCAAAAGGTTAGTTGAGCATGAAGTCCCCTGCCTGATTCTTAGTGGCCCTCCTTACTCAACATGTGCTTATCCAGGTGCTGACCAGTCATTCCCTTAAGCTGGCCTCCTCCAAGACTTTCCCCAGCAGTGATGTTTGAAGTTTATAGCCTTTTTTGCTTCCTGCTTTGCCCCGTGATCCTTTTCTTTAAAGAAAACTTTTAAAGGTTTTTTTCCACTTTTCCAACCATTTGCAGTTTCCTGTGTTTTGTTCTTGGGGTGGGGAGAAAAAATACAAAGGCTTGCCAGCTTTTACTTCCTCTACAACCTGGGGGTGCATGTTTGTCTGGACCACCGTGCTTTTCCTACAGTAATTGCATCTAACTTTTTATAATTCTGTTATCTGTGAATTACCTATAGCTTCTCAGTCGTTCCTGGAAAATTGACCGCCAACTTGGGCATATCTCCACCCTCTTTCTCTGTAAAGACAGAGGCAAAGTAATTCTATTTCTTTTCTCCCCTCTAAAGTAAGGTCTGTAGTTTAAGTTCCCCTGGTTCTCTTGTCCTCAATGTATTATGCTTGTATTCAAATGTGTATTTTAAAAAATGTCTTACTAAAATCCTCTGCAATTCGTCTCTTATTCTTCCGTTTTTAAAACTTGTCTAGTGTTTCATAGTATCTTAATATTTAAAAGTCCATGTTTACCTTCCCACTGAATTTTACCACATTTGTTTGTTAAGTCTTTGCTTTTCCTATCTTGTTTAAGGGTATGATTTTAACTTAAAGGAAAATTCTCCAAGCTACAAGTGGTAAAGTATTTCAAAAGTAGGCTATAAAGACACAGGCTATCCAGATGTAGAAGAATGTTGTATATACTCAGAATTTGTAATTCAGAACATTTTTAATTAAAAACTTTCAGGAATATTAATTTTGAGCCATCAATATGAAATATAAGAACAACATGTTAGAATTATTTTTTTCTGATTGCCTTATTCCTTGCAAATACTTGATGGAGTTTGTATATTAAGTTATTTAATTATTTTAAGTTTTAGAACTGTGTAGAGCTAGCACTAAGTAAAAAGCCTTCAATTATATGCAGACTAACCTCTGAAAAGCCTTCTGTGGGGAATAACAAACCTATGTTTTTTAATTGTAGAATAATACTACCCCTGGAGCAATGACACGGCGCAACACATATGTTTGTAGTGAAAGAACCACTGCTGATAGGCATTCAGTGATACAAAATGGCAAGGAGAACAGGTATATGAAATGTCTTCCTATGGTGTATGTCCCTTGTCTTCACCTTTCCAAAAAAAATTGTAATGCCTAAATTAAAAATAAGTGATATTCTAATGTAATTCTTAATGAAAGGTGAGTACAGATCTTTGGTTATGGAGCACCTGTAAGTATGTTTGGCTTGTTTGGTTTTTTTTTTCCCTATATTAAATTTTATAGTCTTAGAATGTAAAAGGAAGTTTCTAATTTCTGGTTAAATACATGAAATATTTGTAGCAGCCTTCATCTTAAATCTGTTGTGAACCCCTGTGGTCAAACAGCTTGCTTGCAGAAGAGCTTTGTTTAGTGTTAGACTACAAAGTCCATCTTTCTTGAGCCATTCTCTTTTTATATTTCACTCTAAACTCTCTTTCACTGGGATTATTTGAAATACCATTTTTCCTGCAAAGTCTCAGGGAGGAGGTAATTTATTCTGAGCAAAGATGAAATGGTGATTAGCCATTGTCTTGGACTAATAGTGTTCCTTGCAGATACTGTGGCAGTCTAATTGTTTCCCAGGATTTATAGAACTCAGCTGCTTCCCTCCTCAGGGTATCTCCATATTCTGAGTGAAAACAGTCAGAGAAATAACTGATTTCATTTTAATTTTCTGATTGAAATCCAGAGTAGAGCATGCAGTGGAACTGGAGCTAACCACTATATGTGTTGGCACTGTGGTCACATCTACTGCTATCCTGTGAAGAGCTTTCAGAAATAATATTATAGTGAATGTAGATATCAGGTATAGAGTAGCAATTGGGAGGAATACCACCAAATTTCCTGGCTGGCTGAGGTATTTTAATTTCCAGCTCTTTTTCTCAGAATTTTATTGCTGTCAAAAGCTGGTAACAATTAAGTAGTTAACCCTTGCCAGGAGAGCATCCAGATAGCTGGTACTTAAAGAAATGTGTATCCCTCTTCTATGCTTCCAAATTTTCTCCACCCCTTCCTAGTATTTTGATATTTTGTAGAGGGTAAGAAGAAAACATGTATTTTCTAACTTGTGTTGAAGTTGGCAGAAGATCTGCCATTTTTTGCACAAAATTTTTCCCTTCCTTTCGGCAGTTGAGGAATTGTGATGTTGAATGGAAAGCCTGTCTATTCCCTGTTTGATTCCTGGAGCCTAGGGATAAAGAACATGATTTTGACCCTGTCTCTTCCTCCTAGCTTTCTGCCAATGGAAAGTGATTAAGGAAAGAGTCAAGCATAAGTTTGAAGACTGCCAAAAGTGTAGTTGGCTAGCTGGGCCTGCAGACACCTGTCTTGTGAAGTGCAGCACAGCTATTTGGCTCTTAGTGTGTCTATCTCAGCCTTTATTGGTTACTCTTTGTTAATGTTACCAAGTTGCTTAGGTTAAAGCTCACCATCCTTTCTCTGATGTGTTAATAGCTTTTTTCTTTCCAAACACTCTTTGAAAAAATGAATCTTTCCATAATAGTTTTGATAATAGTTTTATACTTGATTACTTGGTTTAATACAATTTTTGTTCAATCTTAAACTAATATCTTCTCTATAATTTCTTTATTACATTTTTAAAAGCTATTAGATATTGTTTACTAGGAGTGCTTGAGATTTAGATGCTCCCTTAATTTGGGAGTAAGTTCATACTCATAAAGAGCTATTTTTTGAAGTAATTTTATTTCCCTAGCTTTGAATTTCTTGGGAAACTGATGTTTTTCTGGTTTGTCTCATATAGACCTTAAACTCAAAGTTAAGATTGAGTATCATGTGACAACTATATTAGTTGTGTTTTATATTCGTAATTGGTTATCCTTGTGTAATTTACCTTTTATTGTCAATATAATATTTAAATATCATTTGCTTTTTCTACAAACTAGCCTTGTTTGGGTCATTTGAAATGTCTGAGAATTTATATTTGCACAGGTAAAAAATGTCTTTATAGCTTTCATCATGCATTTTTTGATTACTGCATTCATTATTTTTTATAGAGGATAAAAAAGAGAAAAGATAATGAGAATGCATTGCTAATTGTATTACAGTTGGAGACTTATTGTCTGAAATGCTTCAATACTAAACTTCATGTTCATTTTGGCACAGTTTCAGAATTACTGTGATTTGGCACAGAATTCAGAATTTACATCTGAGTGTATTTTGTTGCTGTAACTGGGTAAAGCATTGACTGGTCACATGAAATGCAGGGACCTTTAATGCAGGAAAAATCAACATAGCTATTGATGGGAATGGCTCTTCAGAATTAATCTTTAATGCTATTGTACTCTCAGCTTGGCAGAAAGTAACTCTAGAAACTTGTTATTTTTTCTTCTGTAAAATAAGATTTGAAGTTGAACCTGGGCTTTGTACATATCCGAGGTTTAGTTCAAAATTACTTCTGAGATTTTGAAATGTCTGTTGGTGGAAAATGTTACTGGCAGGAGTGATTGCTGTAAATGGTTTGTTACAGATTGGATTTTTGATTTTCCATAACTAGTCAGATACTGTGACCCGGTGAAAACCTGGGAGACTTACCATAAAAGGCAAGATGCACACATTTAAAATCTCTATTTTTTTCTGTAGAGAAAGTGTTAAAATATTGCTTATTCTGCTTTTATCTTGCACATTGAATGCTGAGAAGGCACTATTTCTGAAAGTACAAAAACTTGAAAGAATCGATAGTCACTAGATCTGATGCTGGAGAAAGTAGTCTTGAAGACCCATGCCAGATTGGTAGGAGCAAAGAGTTCTAAGTCTCCCATCTCTCTTTAACATTGTGTGGCTGACACAGGCATTCTGCTGGAGACGACTCTGTTGGCTTTCCTCCAAAGCCTGAGCATTAATTAACGCACTTGGGGACTCATGAAACACTCTTCATAATGATAGGCAATTGCTTTAAATCATTTGTAACACAAATGATTTACAACAGCTTCAGATTTTTAATAAGCCTCGGCACTAATTGGTGATTGTTAGTTCACTGTTCTGTGTTCCCAGGCTAGTAATCCAAGGAAGCTGATTTCTAGCAAAGCATCAGAGGAAGAGAAGGTCCCTTATTGATACCTTTAGTTGTCACATCTTTGGAGGCAGGTGACTAAAAACTTGGGCCTTGTGTCATAAAACTAGATTCTTTATCTTTTCCAGTAAATATAGAGGAAAGGAGCTGGAAGATGTTGAGAGATTAGTGACCAATTACGTGACTTCAGGGTATTAGTTTTGAGATGAATGTTCGTTTTCTTACAATTCCTTAAAACCCTGGGGTAATGTAAATGTTGGGCCTGTGTTGAAGGCTTCATTGTAAGTAGTGCTTGTAGTTGTCATTCTGATGGATTCAGCATTGTTGAGATGCATGCATGACTCAGATGAAGTTTTTCAGATCCTGAAAAGTTAAACCAAAGCCAAGTATGTTTTGCTAAGCACTTCAGCTTGCAGTTCAGATGTCTGAGCTGTGTGGTGTTTTGTACTGGTGCTCTGGGAGCCGAGCCTGAGAAGTGGGTGAGCTGACACTTGTAGCTGCACTAGCATTCTCCTCCCCAGAGTCTGATGTACAGAATTCAGTAACAGGACTTGAGTTTGTGTGTGTAACTATAAAGTTACTTGGAAGTGAACATGCAGTATCTTGAAACTGTCACTGAGAATTACTGATTTCTTAACCTCAAGGAAAATTTCTGAATTACAGCTGTCTTTCTTTTAAAATAAAGTTCAGATGAATGACATGGTGGTGGAGTCTGAAAGGCCCGAAACACCTTGTGGCTTCTCACTTTCTTCCTATCCTTATCATTACTAGATAATGTGAAGGCTGCAAAGAGTATTTGGGCCTAAATAAATAAATAAATTTAATGCATAAATAAATTCTATGTTTTGAACATACTATACAGCTGGCAGCTTACTGGCCATTCTGCTGAGACAGTGCTCTTTGCTTTCCTTCAAAGCCTCAATGGTAATTTGGAGAATTTAATTTTCATGGTTAAAGCAATACAAGATGCTCTTCAACAGTCATTCTTCTTTCTTCAGAAAGCAGCAAGCATGTTCAGTGCCTTACTACACATACAGGTTTATTATTAGCAGCCTTTTTCTTTTGGCTTCTCCAGAGTTGTTAAAGATCGTGGTGTTTTTTGTTTTGATTGTACCTGTGAAGTCTCTGATGTAGATTTGACAGCTTGTCCAACTTTCAGTGATTTCTTTTTACATAGATACATTCTGAAAACAAAGGATTCTGCTGTAGTAATGGAGCTATCATGAGTCTTTTGGAAAGTGCATTTGGTGGGGGTTTTAATGCATTGTTTACTGTTAAGAGCAATACAAGTTACATTAGTGCTTTATAATAGAGCTTTGGCGTGGAATTCTGAGTTATTCAGGTTCTTCACTTCAAGGAGGGTATCACTGCAAACTAATGGTAAGAGCATGGTCACTTATAGCTGTCCAGTGCCATGTAAGTAAGGATGCTTTTTAAGGGGAGTGTAGAGTAGTTACTGCTGTTTACATAGAAGAGGAGGGCTGTTAGAGTTCGGGTTCTTTGATAAACCAGTTAATAGAAGGAAAAGTTTGCTTTTTTTTTTCTATGCAGTAGTTTGTTGTTGGTCCATCATGCTCTTCTTTCTGCCTCTGCCTGAACCCAAACCCCCTCGCAGCCTGACAGAAATGTTCGCTTACGCAGCTAGCCCTGCTTCAGTTTGTACCACATCCTTCTCCAGTGTTCGGCTGCGACATCAGAAGTCGATGTCCATGTCAGCCTCTGTGCACACGAAGATGATGTTGCCTCCAATAGACAATGGCGCAGATAACTTCAGGCCTATGTAAGAACCAGAAATCGTTGTGACACTAACTTATACCCACTGCTTCTTAACTTTGTGCTGTGGAATTTTAGTCCTAGATTGTTCTAGTATATTTTGCCCACAAGATGTGTGTTTCCTCATTTTTTTAGTCTTGTTTACATTTGTCTTGTGGTGTGTCAGGCTGTCTGTGACATAATCCTGCAATAGTGAACCTTAATTTTTTCCTATTGTTAGGAGTATTGGACATTCCCTATTGTCAAAGTTTGTGGGAGACTTTAACTGTATCCTGAAGGACTTCACTACTTGGAGCGGTTCGCTTGTAGAGAATTTTGTGTAGGATACTTTCAAATTAGTAAGACTTTCAAAGATGTATGTACAGAATGTGGAGGGAGAGACTCTAAAGTTACCTATTCTCTTTCCTGGGAGGAAACTTTACCGATCTATTCTTTTATCAGTCTTCTCAGTGAAACATTGTAGGCCTGGTTTATCTGGTCTTTTCCAGGATACTCCTGTTGCACTTTTCTGCCTATGTAGGTTTCTGTTTCGGCAGCCTCTTAATCCTAACTTCTTACAAATTTTGGTTCCATACAGTGCTGTAATAATGTTGGTATTTCCAACCTTGGCCTATATAAAAGTGTCTGCTTATGCTTTACTGTAGAATGTAGTGTTTTGTGTTTCCTGCTGAGCCCTAGTGCCTGTGTGAAAGCGTTCTAGCATTGTTTTTTTTTGTTGTTTTCTGCCCTAGCACTATTCCCGATCAGAGAACTCCCGTTGCTTCAACCCACAGCATTAGCAGTGCGACCACCCCTGACCGTATTCGTTTCCCCAGAGGAACGGCCAGCCGGAGCACGTTCCACGGGCAGCTGCGCGAGCGCCGCACCGCCACCTACAACGGCCCGCCCGCCTCGCCCAGCCTGTCCCACGAGGCCACGCCGCTCTCACAGACCCGCACCAGGGGCTCCACTAACCTCTTTAGCAAACTAACTTCTAAACTAACCAGAAGGTAAGCCTCTTAAAATATTACTGCCATGTTTCTGTCTTTTTCTCCTTTTTGTAGTAGAAGTACCTCATTGCTTAGGTGATTTTGTCCACGTTCACTGACTGATGGCTTAAGTTCTGCAACTGAAAATGCGGTTGCTTATGATTTTTTCATAGTTCTGTTTTGGTTACAGAAGCCATTTGTTTTTGGGAGTTGAGTCAAATGGGATTAAATGTAAGACTGTTTGGTCTGTGCTGTTTCTTCTGTGCTCTTCAGCCTCATGTCTGAGGTGCGAATGCTGCAGAGATTAAACATTTCAGCTCAGTCAAAAAGCTGCTCATTGGCTGTGTAGTCCATCAGTAGATGGCATAAACTAGGATCCCAGTCTAGATATTTGATGTAGCATTAGAAGCTCAGTTTGTGTTTCCCAGTCACTTAGTCCATCAGTGTTTTCAGCTAAACCTTGCTGGTAACACAGATAGTGTTTTACCACAGGAGAAAGGGTAGGGACAGGAGACAAAAGTTTCTGTTGGCAGTACTGGCAGACCATTTTAAAATAATGGCAGTATTAGGATTTCAGTCTCGGCAGGAGTCTGGTCAAACCTTGAAAAATTTATTCCTACTTTGGACTTTAGTTCATGTGCAGATTCTGTGTTAGGTGTGAAGGTGTGGTGGTCTAGCCAAAGCCAAGCTTCAGCAGGTCTTGCTCCAACACTAGCAATTTTTATTCTAACTGAACTTCTAGTTTCAAATCCATGTATGATTTAGATTAGGTCCTATAAACTCTAAAATTGGAAATTGTGTGTTTTCCTTCTGTATTTAAAACCTGTCAGTTCCCATACCACATGCTTCAGACCACTGATCTCTACTACAACTTGCATTTGTAGAATTGAGGGCTTGTTTGTCTTTGCTTCAAGATAATCATCAAGCTTTTGTACACTCCTTATCAGGTGAAGTTTTTTGGACAAGATCATTCTGATCTTGGCCTGCTAGCTTTTGTTTTAAGCTTATACCACGTCAGCAGCAAACCATTTCCTTCCTGTCTATTTTATGACTGTAGATGCCTCCCTCTCAGTATCCCCTTTGCAGTCTCCCATCCCTACAAAATAATGCTAAGCCAGACTCCAGTTTTTCACAAATGTATGATTTTAGTTTAAAGAGTGAATTTCTTTAAAAATGTAGAAGTTGCTTCTTTGCAAAACAAGAACGTGACAATCTAGCCTTTGATAAGTGTTTTAATTTGCTCAATTCTCTGCCAGGTAATACTTCTCTGGGAAACACTGTGCTGTAGGAAATTTGGTTTGGGTTTTTTCCCCCCTTTCTTTTTATGTTGAGAGAGAGAGAACTTTAATTTGAATATTTTTTAAGTGTTAAGCCATCTGCTTTATGTCAAATGAAGTCTTAATCAGCCACATCCTTTTGGCACGTCTTTTCTTTCTGTACTTTTGTTTGTAATATCCTTAATTTTCCATTTGACATTCCAAATGTGGATGTTCAAACTGTGAACATGCAAACTTTTCACTCAGTTGTTTAGGCAGCATTCAAACTTCTATCATTACCTCAGAGTTTCAACTTCTGCAGTGCAGTGTTGCTTTCTTGAAGAAGTCTTTCCCCACGACTTTTGACAGTAGTTTGAATTCCATCTGGACTTGATTAAATAACATGCAGTTGTAACACAATAGCACAGTTACAGATGATTAGTTTGCTTTTGGAGGATGCCTTGCAGCTGGGGCTCTGTTATATTCAGTGCTGTACAAACTACTGAAGAGGTGGATAGTGCCACTGAAGGATATGGTTATGTTTCTTTCTGTTAAATAAAAATTTTAAACCTTATTACTCATTAATTTATCGTAACATTCTCCATGGGGAATCAGAATTCTTTTGGTTATGAACTGCTTATGTTCTGGTGTGGGCAATTGTTACAGCTTCAGCCACTTAAATAGCTAAATATTTAAGGCAGTTTTTGGCACAGCATGGCTGACTTAATGGTATGAAGAAAGGAAGAAACCTAACTCTGAAGATACTCAGGATATAATTATAGTAGAGTTACTGATTTTTTGCTTTCTGTGGTAAATATATGAAGAAAATCCAAACATATTTTTACCTGACCTTGCAGATTTTGAGTTTTAAAGTGTTTTGACACCAGTACATGTTTTAATTCATAATAAATACTGGTTACATATTTCCCAGAAAAAATTGAAAGTAGCAGTGCCAGCAGTTTGGCTTTTCAGCCCCTAAATCATCTGCCTAATCTGAGAATGTATTGAAGTGTAATTTAATTGTGCATTTAAAATGAGATATTTTTGCATGTTTCACTCTAAATGCCTTTTTCAATTTATTTTGTACAAAATTTTTTGTTAACTATTATTTTGGCTTAATTTCTTTTAGAAACATGTCATTCAGGTTTATCAAAAGGTAGGATTTGTTTATATTTAAAAAAAGTGGCTCCTGCAATTAACAAAGGATTTGGCTTTTCTAGCCTTGGTTTTCTGAAAACTAAACTTCCTACTGAGAACTAAATACTTTCTTTCTTCAGAGGAAAGCATAGAATAAATCCATTAACTCATGATGATACCTAAGAATCTGTGGCACCATCTGTGTTGTATAACAAGATGCTAAGCATGCCTTGTGAATTCTCCTTTCTTTGATAGAGTTGGTAGTGCCAAAGTAATTCTGTTCTCTGTACTAATACACTTAGCATGCTTATGTTTGAAGAATGAGGTGTTTGATAACAATGATGAAAGTATAAACAAAACATACAATTACAAGCAAATAAAGGTAAGTAATATTAAATTTGTGTTATCTCTCTGTTTTATGATATTGAAGAGAAAAAAAGGTTTGAAGTATTGCCTGCAGCTGAGCACCGTTGTGAGTTGAACAGTTTTGTGTGGAAGATTGAATGAAGATTCAATAGCTGTGTATTTATTTTAAAATGGGGTGCATTTGTTGAAGTGAATTGCAGCTGAAGTGCAAACAGACCACTTCAGTTATAAGCAAAAAGTACATTTATGCAAATTATCAACAAAATGGAAAAGTTCAGAAGTCTGATTCACATTTCAAGCCAAAGGATTGAATTTAGTTTTGCAATTTGGGAATGAATCAAGCTGCTATATTTCTCATTAATCCGCTATGATTCATGAAAATCACTTATACAATTTTGATGTGCAGATAAATTTTCCAGCAGAGTTTTGTAATAGCCTGTTTAGTTGTACCACATCTTGGAACTTCTTAAAGGGTGGTACTTTCAGTTTCCTACTACTGATCAAAACCAGGGAAAAGGGGCCAAAAAGCATCTGTTTTCACCTTCAGAATACAAGGCTATGCTTGTGACTGTAATTTGGAGTTACACCATTTCAAGGAAATGCTTAGATTAGAGAGTCCTGATATATGTAAATTGCTGCCTAAATGTGGGTTTATTATGTACAGTGCAAGGCTAAAGGTACCCTACCTGATTAACTGAGCAAATTCCATGCCATGGTGGTGGTAATCAGTGCTCTTCCAAACATGTCCTGTTTGGAACTGGTGTTGGTTGTCTTGGCTGCCATTGTCACAGCTGATGTGAGAAAATGTAACAATTTAATTAAGAAAAGAAACCATCCAACTCGACATACAGCTGGAAATGAGCAGTGACAGTGGCTTTAACCCAGCATGCATCATGAGCTGTGGGGTGCAGCCCACTTCTAAAACAAAGGATTGTGATCTGTGCAAGCCCACACAGCTGGATGCATCTACTTTTGTTCTGAAGAAAGATGGGACATGCTAATATGAGTACTGTTTTAAACTAGAAGGTTATTGTTTGAATTTGAGACTTCAGGTAATTTTTAGGTTATTTTCAAAAAATTGCCTTTGACTTGAGGCCAGAATTCTTAGGCCATGGTAGAAATATCTGCTACATCTTTTTGAGTACATTTGTGAGGTCTTACATGACCTGCACAGGATCAGTGTGCTTTTTTAATTCTGTTTTAAGTATGTGTGGTGTCCCTCCATACCTGATCTGTATGTAGGTACAAAACCTGAAAATGCTGGGGCTTTTACCAGTTTCTCCTGGTTATTTTTGAAATGAATCCTACCTGAGATCACTGTCTTTGTAGTTCTTTCAGAGCTACAGTAACCCAGTAGCACATATTCATAGTGCCACAGCATCAATTCTAGGAGCTGAATGAAAGTAGATAATCAGTCACTCCTTGTTAAACTGCTGAGTTTTAATATTCTACTCAGTACACAGAGGTATCAAATATATATATATGTGTGAGTATATATATATATATCTTGTACTATGCACTGTCTTTGCCAATCTGCATATTGTGGAAGTCTTAACTTTTTTTTTTTTGACAGCAAAAATGACTCAATGTTCTGGATTTTATTGCAGCATCATTCCTCCATTTCCAGAAATTGATCTTATTTTATCATCTTGCACTTTTTGTTGATTTTCAGTATCTTTTTAGAGTTTTCTTTGTGTTTACTTGGTTTAAAACAGCTATTTAAAACAGCATACAAAGATGTAAAGAACAGGGAACACAGCATAATTTGGGACAGATGTGTGGAAACAATCAGATTTATGAAAGCTCTTCATAAACCATAAGGTAGATAATGTGTAAGCAGGGCATGACAAATGAGAACAGAACTTGTCTATGTATTTGTTCCATTCTCAAGAAGCATCTTGGTCCATAAAATCAGTTTATGTAAAACACAAGCAAAAGCAGAAAACTTAGAGCATAAACTAGCACAGAAGTGAATATTGTATTAGCAAGTGAGGAGGCCTCAGGGCTGCATCTGACTCACAAACCCCAACTGAAAGAATCCTGGCAGTACAGTAAGTGCCTGTTCCCAGAGCAGCAGGGCTGGGCTGTAGAGCTGGACCATAACCATGTCTGTCATGAATGAAGGAGCACCTTGAGAGACTGGCACAGCTCTCCTAAGCTTGGCATGATGGCTTACATTTGAGGTTGTGTGTCACTTCATGCAGTTCCTTCTGCTCACTGAATGGAACCTTGATGCATGGAAAAACTGAACAAAGCAAGGATTTTCTGAGAGGCTTCCATGAGAATGTTTTATCATTTCAGAGTGGCAGGTATATTGTAAATAATGATCTTTCTTAGATTTAGAGTACAGTGGTTTACAAACTGAACACTAGCTTAATTTCAAACTGATAAGTGTGTCAGGACATCATTAGGGATTTTTCCTTACAGACTTTTCTGGACAGATTCCAGCAACAGTAAGGCTATTCATTGTTGGGGAAACTGGTTGTCCTATTTTCTACAACCTTTGGCAAGTTTCAAAACAAAACCAGAAAAGACCCAACAAAAATCCATAAATGTTTGCAGCTCTTAAAGCTGCCATTTTCCACTTCATAGGAACACAGAAGGCTCTTTGAAATTTAAGTACTCTTAATTTTTCAGTTGAGGAGTGTTTTCTAACTTTTTGGTTGCTTTGCCCAGTAAAACAATCATCTGAAAGGGGAGGATCTGTTCAGTTGGTACATGTGGTGGTTCCTACCTATCCCTTTTTTGGTCCTGTAGAGCTGTCACAGAGGATGACTTCATGACTCTGTATATACAGGCATGAGAAATCTTTTTCCACATTCTCTTGTATCCACCACAGATTAGTAGTATGAGACCTCATGAAAATAACAATAACTGCCTGCTTTGCACTGGGACCTCCAATTGTCATCTTCTGATTTTTTCTGTATCTTTTTTGCTTGTGGCAGCTGTTCATTTACCAGTGACATTGTCCCCCTTGTACCGTGAGCTGTGGCACCTCAGCAGGTTCTGATCGGATGCTGCCATCACCAGCAGCTCTCAGCTAAGCAGCTTTGCACCCTTTTAAGTGCAGCAGCTTTGCAGTAGCACCTGAGTTGAATTTGGGCTAGTTCTGTGGCCCATACAGCCAGTGCTGTCACCCTGCCCCTCACAGTGCCAGGACAGCTCCTGGTCCCCTGTGACAGGGACTGCCAGAGGCACCTCGCAAGGCTGATCCCTCACCACAGCTCTCAAAAGGAAGGAAAGGAGGAAATCACACCTTGTAACACCCCACACACCCTGATATAAATATCACTGTGCATCAGAAAATAAGGTTACTGTCTTATATTCCTGTCCCTAGACACCTGCCACCCAAACTGCCGTGTTTGTGTTACTCAGAGAAGCCATGTACTGCCTTAGTGTGGATGAAAGCGGTGTACAGGCAGCATCTCTCTGAGAGGAGTTAATGCTGATATGTTGAACCATTTTCCTTCAACAATGGGAAGGCAGAGAAAGATAATTTTCCCCTTAATTCTTCTTGACCTTGGGCTTTCAATAGATGATACATTGCTGGTCATTGTTGTGACCAGCAATGTAGCCTTAAGCACTGCAAGAAGACAGAAAGCTTAAGCTTGTTCTTGGGTGGGGAAGATGCATCAGTGTGGGAATTAATAGGATGGAGTTACCACAGCTTGTGAAATCTTGGATTTACCTCTTAAAGTTCCATTAAAATGTATATGCATATTCTTCTTTTGCATTAAGGTATTATGGTATTGTTTGAACACCTCAGATCTGATGAGCATGCAAATACACAAGGTGATCAGACTTGTCCTTAAATAGTTACGGGGATTTTTTCAAATATATACTTTATTCCAGATAAAACTTCTAAATTACATTAACTCCCAAATGTTTTTAGGCTATTTCTCTTTTAGGAGGTACTTAATAAATAGAGTCACTTCAATATGCTTTGTAACTTTAGTTTCACATTTTCTGCTTTTAGAACCTCAGATTTATTCAGTGAGTTCTACAGATTTAGTATATAAATACCTACTGTTACAATTAGTTATGGTTGGTTTAAAAACTGTAGTTTATAGACTTCCATTTGGTTTGACAATGTTACATTCTGAGTTTGGCCTAACCTACCAAGTTCTTTACATCTTTGTTGATCTGTATTTTAACACACCTTTGGTATGATTGCAGTATCTTTTAGCAACTACTCAGATATTATATATTGTAGTATAAGATTTGTCTTCTCTTTCCCACTTCCTTTTGCTTCTGCATTCTTTTCATTGAGGCTCCCGACTGAATATGAGAGGAACGGGAGATTTGAGGGCTCAAGGTGAGGGTAAAATTTTTGTTTAAAATGTTACTTAGGTGAGTTTGAACCTTTCTCCCCTTGATTATGTGGCATAGTGGCTTCAGGCAGCAGCTTTTGTTTCATGTAAGTCATTGGAACTAAACAAAGATGCATTTCTGTCTGCAAAACAGCTATTAAAGCACTGATTGACTTGGTTCTAAACTTTCATCTTTCCTGTTGCCTTTTCCCTTGTGTGGTTTCTCTTTTTTTTGCATTTTAGTCATTGTAATTTGCTGTTGTCGTGTAGATGTGTAGATAAGTGGTCTCTAGTGAGGCTGCAGATGTGTGGAATAACCACTGAAAGGTGATAAGATATTTCTCATCTCTGAAATCACAGGTAGTTAAATATTTTTCATTATACTCTTCTTCCAAAATCAGCATATCAAAAAAATATTAGAATTTATCAAACTGCTGGTTTTGCCAACTGTTTTCAAGTAGAAAAAGCTTCCAAAAATAAAATGAGCATTGAATAAAAGTTGGGGTTTTCCCTGGCCCTTTACAGCCTTATTAAATTAAAACCTTAAAACAGAATACTCTTTAATTTGTGTGATGAATTTTATAACATCTGGCAAATCATATTGCATAGTCTTATGACTCTCACAGTCACAAGAAGTCTTTTATTAGGAGGATTATGAAATAGGTTATATTTGAGAAATATATTTATTTAGTTGTGGCCTTGCTATCACTTTTTATTTAACTTTTTTCATAATTGCCTGCTTAATGGTAGTAGAAATAAAACGTGGTGTAACCATTGCCATCTGTTTCAAAGACCAGCTTGGCTTAATATGGAAGCTCAACATGAGACCTAAATTGCATGGTTTGGGGTCAGTTAGGTTAGCTGTTTTGAAAAAATAGTTAAGTATGACGGTCAATATATTTAATTAAATTTTAAGAGGTGACTGACAGTGTACAAATACTCACAAAGAAAAATCCGTATTTTGTCCCTGGAGGTCCAAATGTATTCTTTAGCTGCATGACTACTGATTTTAATTTAAGTAGAAGAATGATTGAAAACTAGAAACTTCTGGAACATTTCTTTCCTTTGTCCTGTTTAACTTCACTTACCCATACCAAAAAAAAAGCTTTTTTATTTAAAGAAATAGCGGCAGATTTGGGAAACGCACGCTCAATATTTTGTACTTTATCTCTTAAAACTGTGACAATAATGGTACCCTCTCACCATCTTTTCAAACTATGTTGAAGAGGTGAATAGTGACTTCCAGCTCTCTTTATGAACGTCCCCCTCAGAGGCACTTAACTGCAGAGCTTGTAGCTGCAGATTTCATCACTTTACCTCTGTCAGCAATTGGTATTTAATGAATTACTGACCAACTTAGGAGGAAGCATTTCCTCTCTGAGGCAACCCCCAGAGCCTGCAGCATGGTGTGTCCCTAGGGATCATCTCAAACATGCCCCAGTGGAGGAAGGCCAGCGTGTAACTGAGCCAGCCCCAGGTCTGGGGGCTCATGTTGACCCTGGGCAGCAGGTGGGTGATGCTGATCCTGCTGTCCTTCCTTCTGCCTGCAGCCAGCTGCTTTGGGGCTCCACAGGCCCTCCCAGGGCTTGGTCTCCCAGCTGCTGCCCAGAGGAGGTGCAGAGGAACCCTCAGCACCTTTGTGCCCAGGCTCACCCCATTCCCTCTAAGTGGGCACCTCCCATGGCATGGGCTGACTCCTGTCACAAGGGAGCTGTTTTTACAATGTTCCAGAAACTTCTAGCGCAGAGCTGGTGTTTCAGCTGCCCATGTGGCCCAAGAGTACAGTTTTGAGCAGAACCTGCCTTAAAATCAAGTCATAGGTGCTGCATGTCATTCTGCCTCCAGAAGGTCATTGCCCCCACGCTCCTGAATCAAGTGAGTGCCAGTTGTGTCACACCTCGTGCTATACCTTCGTTCCAGCCCCAGCAGCTACAGCTTTCCCCTGACTTGTGTGTGTGTACAGCAGCTGGGGGAGCGGGGCTTGGCTGCAGCCAGAGCCTCCAGTGCTGCTCTAATCTGGGTGGTGTGCTTTGAGTGTTGACTTCACTAACGTGGCCCCTGGGGAGGGTGGCTGGCCCTGCTGACTCCAAAATTCCTGTCTTTCAGCCGCAATGTAGCTGTGGATCAGAAGGATGAGAACAAGGAAGCCAAGCCTCGGTCGCTGCGTTTTACCTGGAGCATGAAAACCACCAGCTCCATGGATCCCAATGACATGATGAGGGAAATACGAAAGGTCCTGGATGCCAATAATTGTGACTATGAACAAAGAGAGCGTTTCTTGCTTTTCTGTGTCCATGGAGATGGGCACGCAGAAAACCTTGTCCAGTGGGAAATGGAGGTGTGTAAACTGCCAAGACTGTCCCTGAATGGAGTTCGCTTTAAGCGGATATCGGGAACATCCATAGCTTTCAAAAACATTGCTTCCAAAATTGCCAATGAGTTAAAGCTGTAACAAGAAAAAATAGTTAAGTTGTAAATTAGTTAGCAATTTAAAGTGTTTTTGAGAATTCCGATGGAAATGTATAGAATAACATTTAGGCAATAACTTCTGCATCCTTCTGAATAGTGATATTAAAAAAAAAAAGCTGCTGAGCTGGGAGGGAGAGTTGGACTTTTTTATAAGTGCACTACAGCATTAAAGTTGCCTACTATGTAAAATATTACCCCTTCTGCTTTATTTCCATTGCTCCTAAGTCTTTGACAACAAATTGAAACACAGAATATATTCATTTAAATATGCCTCCTGTTTGTGTGGATGTGTGAATGTACAGTATGTGTGTATAATATATAAAGTATTATATGTAAACAATTCATTTACAACATTGAGCTGTACCAGTACCTCTTTTTGGGCTAATTTTGGTGCTAAAAATTGAAATGGCCAAGGAGGAAACACTTGAGTTAATATTTAAAATGACTGAAGAGATAACCAGTAAACACAGGTTTACAGTTCACTGCTGTGTTAAGAAAAGTGTGTGAAGGGTTTGGATTTATGGTTGTGAACATTATTAGTCCTGTTTTCTAAGTAGATCTCATGAGATGATTAAAAATTCACTTTTACTGAGTAAGTCTTGCATTATATTTTGCCCACCTATTTATTATTTAAGTCTGAATCAAATTTTAATAATGTAGTTAATTTGTGCATTAATATTTGGGTAAACGCTTCCATTCTTCTGCTTCTGCTAAACTACTAAAACTGTATCTTTGTCCTTTTGGCTTATGAGTATTGATTGCAGCTAAGAACATTTCTCTGTTGTTCCTCTAGGGAATGAGGCAGTGTAAAGGGAGGTGCTAATTGCTGAGTAGTGGTTTTTTTCAGGGCGAGTTTGCCACGTTAGACTAGATCAGGCTGATACAAAGCACAAAGGGACTCTCAAATCATGGCCATTCTCCGCCTCGAGCCACGTCCAGGTCGGTGCCATTGCGAGGCCTTGCTGCACGTTGGGCAGTGCTGTCCCTCACCGTCCGGGCAGCCCTCAGCGTTGAAACCCAAAAGTGGGAATCAATTTGGCTACTGATCTCCTCTGTCCAAACGTCCAGCTTGCTAAGCCACAGCCATAGGCAGGAGCAGTTGCAGCTTTTCCTTGCAGCTCTCTTCCAGCGAGCTTCCCCTTGGCTCCGGTCGCGTTGCTTTGGATGGCTCCGTGCCCGTGTGTCTCTGGCCGTGCTGCCGAGGGAGTCCCCTGTCCCCTGTCCCCGTGCAGTGTGGAGCCCCCCCCGATGAACTCTGTTGGCCAGCTAGCTTTTGGTAGGACATGAAGCTGCTCTGGCATAGCCCCCACTTTTTAACCATCACAGCGGTGAAGTGGATTTGATTTTGCAAACTAGGATGAAGAGATTTCTTCATGTATTGTTTCCTACCGATACTCGGTTTATTTCATCGAGGACTTGTGTAGATAATACCCTGCATTATCTACTTGACCTTTTGTATTAATGTTTTGTGGTTATAATTCAGTGAAGCACTTACGCATGTACTTAACATGTGCTTTAAACTGGAGCCTAAATTTGCATTTTAAATTTGCAGTGAGCTAATAGTTACTCATAGTACACAGTTCAGATTTGACCCGAGGTGAAAATGCAAAGTCCTTAATATTTTGCAAGTTAGCTCTTGTGATCTGTAGTCTGTGAAGGCAGCAGACTTCCCCTCTCTTTCCCCTAAGCATTGATATTGATTATGCTAGTTTAAAGGGTAATCATAGTTGTTAAATGTAGTAAATATTCCTGAATTTGCATTTTATTCTCTGTATATTCTGTATCATGCCATGGCTTGAGAACTCCGGGTGCTGCTGGAGTTCAGTTGGCTTTCAGTGCTCTGCCCATGCCTGTGCTGCTCAGGATGGGTTTTTTCCATGAAACTCCATTTTGTAATAGCAATAAGACATTTCAGGGCAGTCATTGTACTTTCTCAGGTGAATGGTCACCTATCCTTTCACTCCCTATGCTTTAAGCACTCCTCCAAATGTATTTTTTTCACCTGGCAGTGCACTTTGTTGTCTGAACTGAAAAAGTGTTCTGATAAATTATGTAAATCTGTATTCGATGGAAGTTCCAAAAGGTTTCGTATTAAATGTTTTCTGAAATACTCTCTTCCTACTTCACCTGTTAAGTATGTAAGTGTTTCTAAAAAGTGCACCAGTATCATACTTTGGATATTTAAAGTTTGTACTTTGGTATTTTTTTCTTAAAGTGTTCTCGAAAGGTTCTTTCAGAGTAAATCTTTATTTGAGGTATTAAAAAAAAAAATCACTTATTATAATCAGAAAAAGATTTTTAACAGCTTCCCTCCCAAATGCCTTGTAAAATTACCAAGTTGTGAGAATATTTAGCACCCTGCATGCTTGGTGTTCAAGCCTCTGGGAGCTGCCTGAGAAGGAAAATTCTTTCTTCAGCTCCCCGAACCAAAGATGAACTGCTTCCCCAACACAGGTTTTTTACCTGTTCATATGTCTTGGGAAAACCTGTAGGTTTGCAGGCACCGCTGCTGCTGGGACTTTGCAGAACCACAGATGTTTTTTCTCACCTTAAGGGGCAGATTTTAAAAACCAGATAAATAACCAGATATGTGTGGGTGAGGAGGCAGCAGCAGGTCTCAGCGTTTTGAGACACGTGAACAGCAACCGAGAAGTGTTTTTATTTAATGACATGGCTGGTGTTCTGGAATGTGTGCTCCAAGTGCTGTGTTGGGGGTTGATCGTAATGGGCTCATGACTGAAGGTTTGCATCACTGAAACCTGTGTCAGCCAGCACTGAAGGTGTCTTTTGATTGCTGGATCTGGCAGAGAAAAACATACAAAGAGTTTGGGTTGCGGGGATTTACTTCATTAAATAAAAGCATGTAAAGATACATAAAACAAAACAATGAGCACTGAGCAGGAACAAGTTCAGATACACTTTTTCTTGTGCAAACCTTCCCTGTACTTAGGATTTCTGAGACACTTCAGTTTATTTGACCTCTTTACAAGACCTGAGGTCCTTGACCATGTTGAGAAGTAGAGAGAGGTAGGCTGGAGGAACAGCTGGTCCTTCTGAGCTAAGTGTTTTGCACACTACTTCTGTTCAAGCTATGGCATCGGGTCCAATCTTTGTGAATTTAAAGATTTATAGTACAGATTTGGGCAAGGTTTAGCTTTTTCTCTTGCATTACAGTGAGGCTTCAAGATTAAATATAGCAAGATACTGTATCCTATTTTTTTATTATTATTACAGAAGTTTGTCAAGATAAATTAGATTATTCATAAAAACACAGAATTAATATAATATCCACACGTTTGTGTTGCAGAAATTAAGTGCAGGGTTCAGTAGTCCCCCCAGTCATATGGAAAGACTGTGGCATATCTGGAATTTAAATAAGAGCTCTCTCCAATTCAGTTAAAAGCTCAGCTATACATGGGCCTATTGGGATAATATGTAGAGGCTTTTAATCAGCATTTCCCACAGCTGCTGTGTCACAGACCACGTTGTGGATTGCAATTTAATTAGGCCTGCAGCCAGCCCAGAGAGCCTGTGCAGCCCTGGTTTGGAGCAGCAGCATCTGCCCTGTGCCCTGGTTGGAACCGGCTCGGTCACGGTGGGCACTGTCCCCAGAGGGCTCAGGTACCCCTGGGTGTGGGCAGAGCCCCCCGAGCCAGTGTCACTCTGTATTTCAGGGGGGGCCTGCTCGAGTGTTTCTTGCTGTGCTATCCAAGACCACATCTTTTCTTAGTAACCTAAAGTGTTAAATATATAGAGAATTCCAGTAGTTGATGGTATTTCTGCCATCTGGAGTGGGGGGGGGTGGTCATACTAATGGAAAATTCTGGTTTCTAATTTACACTGCAGATGTTTAGGAATAAATACAGTTTTGGAAAGCTGGTACTACGGTGGATTAATGTTTAATTCTAAATATGTAGACTTGTAACTGTTCATAAACTCTCATTTCTGTAAGTTTTCATAGAAAAATCCTGGAGCTTTCCAGTAAAGACAGGCTCATGTTATTACAGGTCACTGGTGCTGCCAGTTTAACCCCTGATTTGACATTCTGATGAAGTAGAGTTTTGAGAATTTCACCTTTGACTGGAGCATTTCCCCTCTAGGAGCATTGAATTATTTCAGTGATTTCACCACTGACATCGCTTCAGAGAATAAACTGTTATCCAGCAGGAAGGGGCATGAGCTTTGGATAAAGCTCAACCTAAGGAAATTAATAATGTTTTAGAAGTTCAACCTGTTCATACCCAAGACCAATCACAGTCCTGCATTGCAACAGCAATAAGCAAAGGGGCTGGATAAAACGAGCAAAACCATGGAACAACCGTCTCTTGACAACTGTGTGCTTCTGATGTTGAAACAGTTTGGTATCCAAAACAAAAGAATTTGAAAGACCCATAACTGTTCTCTTTTAGCCTTCTAAGAATGCTTTAACCTTTGGTACAAACAGCAGGCTCTTGTTCCAGCAATAACAGAAATCAGAAGGGTGTCAATACCAACACTATGAATCCTGCAGGTATCTGCACAGAAGCCAGTTAAGGGCATTAATTGTCAGTTATTGGCAGTTCACCTTCACCTCCCAGTGCCATTTAACACCTTCTAGTGGTTGTGACTTAGCAGGTAAGATGTTTATTGCAGGGGGGGAAAAAAGCTTTTGCTTGGTTTTTGCTGATGTATGTTGAGCACTTGGAACAGTATGTTCAGACTTGGATGTAAAATCCATGAAAAGTGGCCATGGTTATGGTTGCTGTGGGAACCACAGCATGGAATTTTAAGGCATAGAAATGTTGCAGTTCTCATTCCATTTATACCCTTATGTTATCATTTAACATCCTTAAAAAATTCAGGGCATAAAACCAAAATATTTGTACAGTTTGTGTTTCCTTGTAGTTGCTGATCACATTGAATGTATTAGGTGAATAAAATCAGATAACAAAATACCTCACCACGAAAATAATTCTGTTAAAACATATGGGGATGCAAAATCAGAAAGTAAATTTCTCCTGGTGTTAAAATCACATGGTCTTCAATCATTTGCCTGTCTCGAGGTAAAATCCTGTTTGCTTGGAGGTGCCTCTTACCAAGACCTCAGCGTGAGCACCGCAATCAGCAACAAACAGCAAAGTTCCTAAGCATGAAATAATTTCCTCCCCCAGCTCACACAGGCAAAAGGCATGAAATGAAGTGTTTTCACACGTGTTTCCACATGGATGGAAAAAACACTGATAGGAGCTTGGAGGCATTGTTACAATGGTCCTGTGTCTGTGGTGCCAAGAGGAGCAGGGGCTGCCTGGCAGGACCAGCATGCATGCGTGGATGGATGCATGGATGGATGCATGGATGGTCAGTCGATCCCTTCTGCACAGCAAGGTGAGCTGCAGAGGGATGGTGCAGTGTCTGCAGCGGCCACAGGATGTCTCCCAAACGCAGAAACGGCTCTACTTGGGGTTCTCTTGGAATTTTTTTTAGAGATGAACTCCCTGGATCGCTCCCTCCCTGCGATTTCACATCAGTTATCGGTTACCATCTGCTCAGACAGCTTTGACACATTACAGAGGAAAACTGACCACAAGATACTGATGGAGACTGTGTTTTTCAACTTGAAATACGTCCTAATGATACATTTATTTTTCCATTAAGTTGCATTGCTTTCTGAGCTAGTATTTCCAATGGGCTTTACCTTTCCCATGGAAAACCTCTAGAGCTACAAAGCCCTTTTTCACTTCTTTGTTAAGCCTTGTTCAGTCTCCTTTCCTGGAAAATGACCATGTCAGGCAGCATGCTCTTCTGCTGAGAAGGGCAAAAGTCAAATTGAATATTTAAATTTATTTGAAGCTCATTTTACGAGTAAGAACCTTTGGTTTCCTCTTCGGAAATTTAATTACTGAAGTTATTTTGCTGCTCATCCTTTAGTAATCAGTCTAATCAAGGCTGTAAATTGCAGCCAGCCTTTTCAAAAATAATGTGGGATCACTTGCCATTTATATTCCACTGTATTAGTAACTCCCTAAAGCTTTATGCCTGGCATTTTCCATGCCTGCAGTCTATTTTATTCTTCAAACAAATAATGTCACATGTGCTTCAAAGTAGGCAAGAACTGAAGCTTCCTTATTTGCTCAGGAGCTTTTTTCAAGTCACATATTTTGCTCCAGCTTTCAGTTGTATTGTTATCCAAGTTTTGCTGTTGTGGGATTAATAGTGATTGGTACTAATATTTATCACTGGGGTGTGATAAATAGTGGGAATGAAGAAGCTGTTTATTTCTGGCTCCTCTGTGCTTGTCCTGTGAAGGAGTCCTGTGTCTTATCCCTTCCTTCCTGCAGTCCCAGAACCATGGGCTGCAGCTGAGCCCTTTTCTGAGCCTCCCAAGGCAATTCCTGGAGTGTTGGTTGTGGTGAGAGGCGTGCACAGGGTTCACCCCGCAGTGGGAACAGCAAAAGCAGAGTTCTGCTGTTGGGAAGTTCTGTTCCTCATCACTGATGTGGGAGCAGCCACCAGAGTAACTTTGTTAGGTCAAATATATTTTAGTGGTTTTATCTAACTGACCCCTTGATGAACCTCTTTATCCTTGGCTTCCCAAACTTGTTGCTTACTCCTTATCTCCAGAGACAAGCCTTGGCTGAACTCGCCTAAGTCTTGCTTCAAGGGACAGTCCCTTTTTAAGGTCTCCTGTGGTGTCAGAGCTCCATGAGTCACTACACACCAGATCTGTGAGTGCTTTTCTAGCTGGAGAAAGAGTACAAGTGCTCTGGGGTCCCTGAAGCATCCCCAATGCTGGTCTGTGGGGCAAAGCATGGCAAGAGCAATGGGATCTCCTCAGTGTTCAGTTGCTGAAGTCAGACCTGCAGGATGGCTTAGCTTAATTTAAGTCAAGGCTGTAATGAATCTAGAATTTAGAGCAGTCCATAGCATAGGGGGAAAGAGAGTCATCAGTTTTGGATGGCTTCAGTTCCTGGGTGTTTTCCAGGCCTCTCATTAGGGAATCGGACACCTCACCAGAATGTTCTTTATTGGGTGTACTCTGTAATGCCTGGGGGCCTGTGCAGTGATGGAAAAGGTGCACATCACCAGAACACCCCAGCAAGGGGCTGTGAGGCCTCTGGGTGCTCATGGATGGGGCAGGGCCATCCTGCTGTTGAGGCTGTCAGGGAACAGCCTGCTCTCACTGCAAGGCTGCCACAAGCAGGAGGAAAAGCTTGTCCTGGCCATGTTGCTGTGGGAAACCACATCAATTTTTCTCCCTGGTTGCCCTTTAGCTCCACTTAGACGTGGGAATGAATATTGCAAGGTGAAAAGGGAGACATGGTGGGAGCTTACCAGTGACAGAAGAGGAGCTCAGTGAGCACCCTTCGAAGGGCCCCTTGCCTGTGTGGATTTGAGTCTGGAGCTCAGTGCACTGTTTCCCATATTGTCTCATAGTCTGTTGGAACAAACAGCTCTTGGAGTGAAGCTGCAGCCCACAGGGGCTGCATGGAGGGGCTCATTGCTGCTCTGAGCTCTGCTCAGGGCACAAGCAGGGAGGTTTCTCTCTGACCCATCCGCCTTGCTCGCTTGCAGGCGTCACAGCTCCAGGGGGCACAGACTGAGCATCCACGAGCCCAAGCTCTCGCACACAGTGTGTGGCTATATGAGGCTTGTTTCTCTGGGAAACAGCCCAGAAGCTGTGACAGTTCACAGCAGGGTCCAGAGCTGCTGGCCAAGAGACATCTTGTCTTTAAAGGTCACTTTTTAGGTCAGAGCTGCACTTGGGGTGAATCCTGATGGAGCAGGGGAGAATTCTGCAGGGTATAAAGGGCAGTGGAGCCCTGGTTTGTGCACCAAATAAGTTAGGTAGCTTAAAATATCAAAGATGCTTCTTCAATTTTCTGTCTACCAGTGACATTATGAGCTGGGTCTGCCAGGGTGGGCGTTGCATGATGCAAAATAGGAAAAAACTGGTCTTATGTCTGGCTAATTCTGCTGAAGAAGTGGGGAAATGTGGAACCACCTTTGCAAAACAGTAGAAGTAAAGGCAGTGACAAAAGCATTCATCAAGGATAAAAATAAAGCAGAGGAATGAGAGCCAAGGTTTATAGGGACAGACACATGCTGTTTATTTAACCAGCATCCAGCATTTCTCATTAACTTACTGCTACCTCTACCTTACCCTCCCCTTCTGTCCTCCAACATGTGAGATTTTTTTGTCACTCAGATGATGCCTTTTCCCAGTTTTCTGTCTTGGGAGCAGTAGAATTCCACATTTCATTGCAAAGCTGAGTTTCATTGATCTAGCAGCAGAGTTCAGGAAAGGCAGGGGATGAAAACAAGTCCTAAATTGGGACTGAACCAAAGATAGACACGCTGCTAAATGAAAAACCGAAAGCCTGGAAGTAAAGCTCTGGATCAGCATGGTGCTGCATTGAAATTTGTGGTTATGCTGATTGCACCTGTTACACTGGCTGTGCTGGAGGATTTTCTGGATGCCTCACAGCCAGGCTGTAGGTGTGGAAGTGCAATGCAGAAGAGGAGGCACCCCCAGTCATGATGGTGACTAACCAAGGCTGGCATGACATTCAAGCTGAGGACTAAGCCTCAGTCTCTTCTCAAAGGGGACTGAACACCCACCTGGCTGCAGAGCACCCTCCAGCCTGGCTTCTGCTGCAAGAGCAAGAGGCTGAGATGTAAAAACAGGTTGCCCATGGAAAAGGCTGCCATCTCCAGTTGTGGATGCCCTGTCTCTGGAACAGTTCAAGGCCAGGTTGGATGAGGCTTTGGGCAGCCTCAGGTCTAATGGGAGGTGTCCCTGCCCATGGCAGGGGACTTGGAACTAGATGGTCTTTAAGGCCCCTTCCAACCCAATCATTCTGTGACTCTGTGAGCAGCTTCTTCAGCTCACAGACCCTATTTGTGCAGCTTGGGAGGACCCAACGAGCTGCTTGTGCTCATTTAGAAATCAGTGTATGTGCAAAGAGTCTGCAGTCACTGGCAAACCTGGGCTCCCAGACCAGTTCTTCAGCCCATAGCTGCTGGTGCTTGTGTGGTGCTGTACAACTTGCTGTTGAGCCTGAAGGGCACAAAGCCTCCTTTCCTCATGTTTCTGGGGCAGACAGCAAAGGAAATGAGGTGCTAAACCCAGTAGGAGCTAGAGCACAGCCCTACTCAGCCTTGATGCCACCAGAGACAAAAAGGCCTGCCAGCAATCCCACTCACCAGCTGCCATGTGGAGAATCCTAGAGTGTGCTGAGATTCAGGAAAAGGTACTAAAATCTGTCTTTGCAAGTGATGGGGGTCCCTAAATAGGCCATGTCCTGATGCAAGAGACCGAGCAGAAATGGAGGCGAATCTAGAGGAAGAAAGGTTTGGGTGATCTAATCTTGGCTTCTATTTTCAAGCAGGTGGAATAGATCAATGGATTTGAAAAGGGAGTAGCAGCAGTCCCTTGGCACACTTCTCCCAGGCATTGCTGGAGGATTGGCTCAATTTTCAGGACAGTCACTTGTTCCTTCTCCCAGTGCTTATAACAGGGACCCACTACCAGTGTCTGGTCACAGTGGTCACCCCGGCCTGCAGCAGGAGTCCAGCCTGGCAGGCCCCAGCTGGCACTACAAGAAACAAGAGCCCCACTGGCACATCCTTCTCTAGCTGTGGTTTTCCACACAAGAACATCCTGGTCTGCTGCTGTCTTAACTTGCATTGCAGAGCTCTGGCTGGCAGGGGTGATAGCTGCCCCAGACAGGGGCAAGCTGGAGGGTGAAGGACAAAATCTGCCTGATGATAGCAAAAAGTCTCTTCCTGTCTCAGCTGGTTTCATTTCTCTGTTCTGGTCTGAATACATGCTGGGCTGGGGGCAGGACACTTCTGAGCCCAGGTTTCTTGTCTAGTTGCTAAACCAACTTCTTCTTTGGCTGGCTGGTTGTTTTTCTGCTGCCCTTCCACATGGCCAAGACTGGTGGCTGTGTGAAAGAGGAAGGGAAGGTCCTGCTCTCTGTCAGAGGGAGTGGTGCAGCTTGTACAAGTGTCTGTCACAAGGCAGGAAGAGTAGGAGTCAGACTTTCCCAAGGCTCAAGTTAGATCTCTTTCTGGCCACCGCGGTGCGTGCGGGTAGGCTGACGTGTAGGACAACAAAAGCTCTCTGTTGGTAGACGTAACTGGAAGTTTGAGAAGGTCCCAAATTTTCTTCTCAGCAAAGTGAGGTGATAAATTTTCACAGTACTGTGAGAAACTTCCTGAAATCTTCTGTCCTGGAGGAAGGATTCATAGTATGCAAGGAGGACCTTCAGGTTTGTTTTATAGTCATAAGACTCAGCAAAGAACTAGGAGGAAGCACAATACCACAGCCCTGTGGTTATTTGTCCTGTGTTCAAGCTGCTGCTGTCCTTCTTGGAGGTCATAAATATTCAATCAGCTCTGAGGGTCAGCCAGTGATGTCTCTGGGGAGCCAGAAAGTCCCTTGGATCTTCACTGTACAGAGCTGGTGTCTGTTTGAAGCTCCTGGAAAGGGCTGTGCATCTCGTTGACAGCCCTGGCTATGGCTGAAGTGTGGCCACCCGAGTCAGCTGGACCCGGTGTACCCTGTGCATGTCCCAGGGAGGGAGCTGAGGGATCCATGCTGAAGTCTCCATGGATGGATAACTGTGACTGCCTCACTTCCACAGCTGAAGGAAACAGCAAGCTGTTTTGTGAATCCCCTAGCCTGCAGCAATCCATAAAAATCTCGAGCACAGGCTCCTGCTCTGACTGTCACATGCTTGAATTCAAGAGAAGCTTTCTCCTTTGGCAAAGAAGCGAAGCCACCTCTGGTTTGGTGCTAGCCAGGAGCATCACCCCTTTGCCTCCTGCCCCACCCCGAGCTGTTCCTGAGCTGGCTGCCAGAACTGCGTCCCCCCTGCCATGCCCACAGCCATGGTCCTGCTCTCTTGGGCAGCTCCTCCCTACCTGTGACGTGTTGCAAACATTGTCCCCAGAGAATACAAAGGAAGGAGCACTTGTCACCAGGAAGGATGGATCTTTCAGACATCTTTTGAAGCCTCACATCCCTGGGAGTGGGCAGGGCTGAAGTAATTTGTTCCTGGAGCCAGAAGTCTGGAGGAAAAACAGTTATAGAAATAATAACAACAGTGACAATCAGAATAGGTGGGATCGAGCTCAACACAAAGACTGTGTTGGTTGAAGCAGGCATCTGTTTCTGTGGAAAAGTCATCTGCTCCTGTGATGGGCCTGCACCTCTTCCTGCCTTTGGGGAGCTGGGAGGATGAGAACACAGGAGGGAAGAAGGTAGCTCAGTGTGCTGGTGGTAAAGAACTGGCTGTGCCTGAACAAAAGGCAAAGTTTGATGCCTTGATGTGTAAGTAGGAAAAGGCAAGGAAGCTCTTTGCCCCTTTTACTGCTCCTGGACAGCATCAGCTATGGCTTTTGTGAACCTCTGGGCCAAGCTACACCTCAGTGAGACAAAAACATCAGCAGAAAGCCTAATGCTTTGCAGAACACACTGTGTCAGGTTTGGCCCCACTCAACCTGGTAGACTTTGAGGTGACAGTAGGGACCATTTGTGGTTTAAAACAGGTCAGTGACAAATTGCAGTAACTCATGGTGGCCCCAGGTGTGTGGCTTGCAGGTGAATGTCTGGAAATAGAGCTTCAAAGACAAGCAAAATCCTGTCCACAACCTGCTGCTCTGGGCTCAGCCTGGGCTTGGAAAGCGGCACAATTGGAGGTCACGAAACCCTGGTGAGTGAAGGACTGTGCCCTTCCTGCTGGCACTGTTTGATCACGGCCCGTGGTGGAGGCAGCCTTTACCTGCCAAGCCCAGTGTCCCTGAGCCCAGCCCAAACCCAGCCACGTGCTGGGGGTACTGGTGCACCTGTGTGCTGTGACCCCTCAATGTACACTGTGTCTGCTGAGTGCTCACCTGGCTGTCACTCCCATCGTGGAGCTTGTCCTGCCGGACCTCAGGGTGCCCTGTCCCCCACTCCAGACCCATGGTCTTGTCACCTGCACAGTGACATCCAGGCTCACAGAGCACCCCTCAGACCTTCAGGTCTCACAATCCCACACCGGTGTGTGTCAGTCCCAGCGCAGGGCAGGGGGTGCTGCCCCATGCAAGCAGCACATAGGCAGTGGGATGGGGGCTGTAGCAGCAGCACCCTGCCCTTTTGGCATCCCAAAACTGACCTGATGTCCTAATGACTCTTGCCAAGGATTTTTACTGGGCTGCAGCTTCCAGCCTGCGTGAGCATCAGCCCAGCTGGAGATTAAACAATATCCTTTAATAGGAACAGGCAGGCACCCGTTTCCAGCGCAGGGAGCAGAGCGCACTCTGCGCTGAGGCTCGCACGCAGGCAGCGCCAGGGCCGCGGCAGGACTGGGATGCCCTGATTTGGAAGTCTCTTGCTCGACCCAGCTGCTCTAAAGGCGGCTCTTTCCTACGCAGAGGCCAAGGGAGGGTTTTTATTTAAAGGATGCTTGGCCTGCTCAGCGTAGAGGGGAAGTCGAAAGACACCAGCTCTGCTCCAGGGCTCTGCCGGCAGTGACTTTGACCTAGAGCAGACCCAGGAGCCACCCCCGCCCTGCCAGAGCCTCCCCGCTCTCGGGCCCGGCGTTTGCTGTGCTGCCATTTATGGGGCTCGCTGTCCCGGTCAGATAATGCTCACCCTGCACAGGGGCAGCTCTCGCTCCTGTGCCCCCGGCACTGCCCTGCTCCTCCCTGGGAAGGGGCTGCTGGAACGCTCCTCTGCGAACAGGAGCTGCCTTTAAAAATAAACTGAGAAAACAGCCAAGCTGGAGGGCATCGCTCCTGTTTCCATGAGAACACAGGGAACGCAGCCTGCCAGGGCAGCTCAGCTCTGGCCTTGGCTTTCTGACCCCGCTCTCACCCTGCAAGAATTCTCCCCAGCTTTTCCCTGCTTTTACCCCCTTTCCTCCTTGAGGCTCCTTCGGGTGGACCCTTGCTGTGGCCCCTGCTCTTTGCAACCTCTCCTGCTGCCTCCTGAACCCTCCTGGGGCATCAAAGCCCCATCCTGCCACCACCAGCACCCCAAGGTATGGAGCACAAAGGGTCCCACCCCCAAAAAGGCCAAAACTTGCAGGATAAAGCCCACTGCCTGAAACAATGAGGCTGGGGGTTTCTGACAGGGATTCAGCCACGCCTCTAGCAGGGTGATACTGCTGCCAGCACCTGGACTGGCACAGGGATCTGTCCTGAGCTGGGTTGGAGGATGGGGTCCCCTCTGATGCTCGTCTCATGCTGGTAGCAGGTGACCTGCAGGAGGGACCAAGGTCTCCAGCTGCGAGTGGACCACAAGGCTTTGCACCTTTGATAAAATGCTTTTTACAGTCTTTTCCATTCCCAAGAGAAATTCTGCAGGAATTTTATATTTCTGCAGGAAAGGCAGCAGGGAGGGGAAAAGTTCTCTTGAGACCTCTGTGCTTTATTTTTACTTTTGTTGTTGTTTTTATTTTAATCTTGAGGAAGGAACAGACTAAAAGGGGCAGAAATAAAATCCAGCTAGTTGGGACAAAAAATACTTGGTTGAAATCCTTGCCCAGCACTGTGGGTGAGTTTGTATGTGAGAGAGACACTCAACTAAAGGAGGATTCCTGTATCTCAAACCAGGATTTTTTTCACTTTTCTCTGTGTTCTATCTGGAGAAGAAGAGTGACACCTCTGAGGAGGGTGAAGAGGACAATAGAGGATCATGTCCTTAGCAGAGGACCCTGTCCAAGAGCCACCTTTGTCACTCCCCAGCCTCAGCAAAGCAGCATCCTCCCTGCTGTGAGATGGGTCTAAGATACTGTCTGAGGGCTGGCTAAAAGCCTGAATGATGCTTTGCTAAATGCCACATTACAGAAGCACAAAGTACTGTTAGCACTAAGACTGGGATAAGCTGAAGGAGCAATCTTGTTTTCTTTTCCAAGACAGATTTTGAGATTGCCTTCACCTGGTCAGCATTGTGTCCCCTCACCTGGGAGGAGGCAGGAGGCTTTTCTACTTTGTAAAGGAGAGAAAATACTGTCAGGCTTCCATCTGCAGCTAAAACATGATTTAGCCTTATGTGTCATGCAGAGTATACTGCCATTGCTTAACAAAAATATATACATATCTAATTTCCTTGTGTTACTTCGCAAGGATCCCAGTCTTAGTGTGGCCTGGCAATAGTCTCTCACCACAGGTTACCCTTTCTGAGAGGTTCCTTTCCAAGTCCCAAAATCTCTCCCACTCAGTTCATTTGGAAACTGCAGCCCCTTGGCCACTGTGTCCAGGGTGCCAGTGTGAGCCTGGACTGGCCACCTCTGCCAGCACTCCAGGGCTTTCTCAGTGCGGGGGGAAGAACAAGACAGAGCATGTTGAGAAATAGCGAGGAAAGAATTATGCCAAATTCAAAGATTAGTGGTTGGCTTATTAGGTTTTCCCCTAAGCTCAGTATTAAGTAATTCTAAATGACCCATACAGAAATCAGAAGGGAGGATTAATAAAGTTTAATGGTGGAGGTTTGTGTTTGGAAATGTCATGGGACTGAAAGCACTGGCAAATAACAAAGTGTTTCTCCCCTCGCTGGTAGATGTTCCTTAGTATCTTAAAAATCTTTTACCCTCATTTGCTAGTTCTCTGAGTCTTCTTAATAAGTGTTCCCATACCTGTTCAGCCTCAAATAGTTCTTGGGTTTGCAAATGTATTTCATTGTTTCCCTGTATATCTTTGATGCATTTATTCCAAATCCCTTTTAGGTAATCTAATTTCTGGGTTTGGTGGTCCCTGCTCAGGGCTGGCTTTAACTGGAAATGAATGAACTGAGCTGAAAGGCAACTCAGGTGAGCACTTAAACAACTCCTATAGAAGATGATGGCTCTCCAGGGAAGTTGTTCTTGGTGGAGGCTTCACTCTTGAACTAAGTTGTATGAAAATAATCTCTATGTGGCCATGTCAATGGCAGTGGAAATTATCTTAAAAGAGAAGAAGGTTGTACAGGTACCCCAGGAAAGTCCAGGCTGATGGAGAATGTACACTAACCACAAAAACATGTTATTGCTGGTTTTGACACTGATTTATATAAAAGTATTTGGAAAAGATACAGTGGCCATCTGCCTCTTTAGCTGACCCACCCCTTGCTGTAATTTCTCATAAATACTGTTACAGAGACAATCCTTTTTTCCTTGTGAGGGAAAAGAAAATACAGGTTCAATCTGCTTTTAAAGCTGCATTTTATACCACATGCAAGGGTCTTGCCAGACACATGTTCTGGGGTGTCAAACCCAAACAGCAGGGCCACTTGAGGCAACTCCAAGGCATTTCCAGGGAGCAGGAGGGGGCTGCAGGGAGGGGTGCTGCGCCCCTGCAGACATCCTGGTACCCCCAGGAGAGGAGAGGGATGTGGTCTCTTTCTGACAGGGGGTAGCAGCTGAGGGCTGCATCCCAAAACATGCAATCCTCCTCCTGTGAGGATACAAGTGACCACCAGCACAAAATGGTGCTGAGCATCTGTAGCTGCCAGCAGGGAAAGAGGCTGGATGCTCCATGGATGGCTCCTGCAGCCTGACTGATGATTCCCAATGGTACTGGGGCCTGGTTCTGTCCAAAATTTAGGTTACTGTCAGGAAGTAATGCACATGAGGCAGGGCAGAGCCCTGTGCTGCCAACAGGGACCCTTCCCTACTGACACACTCAGGATCTTGCCCCCTGTGCCAGGGGTGCTGCCCTGGGTCTGGCAGAGATGGATTGTCTCCATCCCATGCTGAGGCTGTCTCAGAACCTTGTTTGAGCTCAGCAGTGACCCAGGCTGCTGCCTGCAACCCGAGTCAGACAGCTCCCCCCATGCTAAGCTGCAAGGTCTGTGTCCTGCTGACAAGTCTCTGCAAAGCACAGGGTTCATTGCAAAAAAAAAAACAAAAAACAACTCCACACACAGAAAAGAAAGGCCAAACCACCAAGTAACAGAAAACACACAACCTGGGGCTCTGGGCTGGCCAGTCCCTGCTTGCTGGCTCAGCCTTGTGCCCAGGTGAGCCCTGCCCCACTTCACAGCACCCCAGGGAATGAGTTGGAGCAAGCACAGCAGTAAATGGGCAGTGGGAAGCTCAGCTGCTGCACAAGGTGGCTGCTGCTCAGGTGCAAGGTGTGATTCCCAGCAGCTGCTGCATTAGATGGCTCTCACACAGCCCTGCCCAGGGCTGGCTGGAGCAGCCCTGCTGATGATCATCTACCTGGCTCTCTTCCACTTAATGCAGTCAGAGGGTGGCTTGCAGTGAGAAACAATCTGTACAGTCACCACTGGCTGGGGACTCTGGCCAGGACTTTTGGGGCTGTGGGGAGGTGCGCCCATCCCTGGCACTTACCTCCTGCTGCTGGGACAGGGCTTCAAAGAGAGTTGGGAGGTGGGAAGCATGGCACAGTGGGAAGCTGTGAGCACTACTGTGGGCTGGGGATCAGCCTCTGGAGAGCCACAGGCAGATTTGGGATGTGCCCAAGCACCTGGTGGGCACAGAAGCTGAGCACTGGGGCAGCTGGGCACACTGCAGCCCCTGCACATGTGGCCATGCACGGCTAACCTTGCATTCCCTCCTCAGCTCTCCTCGCCCTCCAGGGCAGCTGTAAGAAGCCCTCAAGCCTCTCCTGAAGCTCTCTGCAGTAGGAAACAGCTGAGCTGTTTGGTTTCTCATGGCCCTTCTTGCTCTTTAGGCAAGTGCAAGGTTTGGGTCACTGCTGGGGCCCCACCAGCCATCCCTTGGTGGGAACTGTGTGCCACCCATCAGATGGAGGAGGGGAAGGGGTAATGGCAGGGCAAAGCGGGGACATGCCAGAGTCAAGGAAGGAGGTACTTACCCATTCCAACCACAAGGGAAAGAGGGTTCTCAAGATGCTCATTTTCCCTTAAAACAATGGCTTATTTAAAAAGAAAGAAACAAAAAAAGCCAGCCATGACTCTCCCATGGAGAGGAGCTGAAACTCTGGGGCCATCCATCGCAATACTCTTCTCATGCATATTCCCACAAGTATTTCTGGAGCCACCTCTCCCCAGACAAGTTCCAGCTTGGAGGCTGTTACAGCAACAATCCAAGACAATGCTATCTCGATGGCCTCTGCTGAACGCACTTGCTCATGGAGCAGAGCGGTTCCACGGCCCTCCTGTGTCCATTCCCACTGGAGACCTCCCCTCTCCTGCCCACCTGGACATTTCACTCACTGGCTCCAACACAGCCTCTGCATTGGCACTGCCAGCACAGGGTGGCCGTGCCGGCTTCCTGGAAATCGCAGGCACCCTGTGCCCGGCAGCCTGGGAATGCTGTCAGCCCCAGCAGAGATTAGTGATGATTCAGGGGATTTCACCACAGCCTGTAGGGAGACCGGCCAGTTTCTGTGGGCAAACCACAAGGCCTCAGTGAAACACCAGGTTCCCTGCCTGAAATGGCTTCACCAGCCGTGCCCCAAAGCAACCTCGTTTGCATCTCACTGCCTCCAGCCTGTCCTGGCCAGCTGGGACAGCGCAGCAGGAGAAGTCACCTCTGTGCCAAAGACAGTGCCCAACCTCCATCGGCTCCCATGGGCAGAGCTGGCACTAGAGCTGAACCCTCCAGCTTCGCTGCAGTTTGGATGTGCAGCAGCATTTGAACTGCAAAGGGACACTGTTTCCACCCCAGCAAACCTGTCCTTGGTGTATGTGCTCACTGCTCTGCTGGACCAGGCATGGGGTTTCAGGTGAGTTTATTCAGTAATTTTCCAGTCTCGCTCTTTCCCATGTAATCCAGGAAAGCTTTGCTGTGCTTCAGTGCTACCATCAAACACCATCACAACAAGTCACTGCAAATATATAAGCTGACACTTCCAAGGTCTTCCAGGTTATTCTCAGTTTCACTCTCTGGTCATCAATAATGGATGTGGAAAAAGCAACCAGACTGCAGCTGTCAGCCAAACCTCACATCCACCTGCACGAAACACACGGGAAACCTGAGGTCTTTGCAAAGATCTGGAGCTTGGATGTATTTGGTAAATTAAACCAAATTCCAGTGCTGGTTTTATTCTGAAATTGCATTGAAGAAAGCTCAGGGTTGCCCATTATTGTATATTTTTAGGTAAACTTTTCACATTCATTAAAAACTTAAACGTTAACATTTTTCTACCCTTTTTCCTGGGTGTTGAGCATGAAGCATTTTGCCCTTTTAAAAGTTTAATTCATATATATATATATATGTGTGTATATGTATATAAATGGTTTCTCAGAGTCTTAGTCACTGGCTGAAGGACAAAACCAAAAATCTTTGATAGGTTTGGAGGCATCTGAGTTTATTTTTACTCTGTTTGATACTGCAGAATTTCCCTGCTAATTGTCAATCCCAAGCTGAGCTCATGCTGCCTATTTGATCACTAGACTCACACTGTGGGTGTAGCAGGTACTGCTTCTCACCTGGCACATTCAGTCTGGCTTTGTGCAGCATTTAGACAAAAAAAACACCCACATGGTGTTTCAAAAAGTGGGGGAAGCCCAGTGGTTCAGTACTGACACCTCTGGCAGCCCTCCCCTCATGGTTGGTGAGGTCCTGTGGGACTGGGAGTCCAGGGCAAGCAGCCCATATGGGCCTTGAACTGGTCAGGGGCTTGTGTGATTTCTGTGTAAGAAAATAAACCTAGCATGTTATAACCAAGGGAAGAGGGTCAAGCAATGCAAGAGGCCCAGCTGTGATTAGTTTCTCGTCTTGTGCCGTGGGGCATTCTCCATGGCTGGGCTGGACTCCCCCCCCACTGCAGACAAAGCCCAACAGAGCCCCACAATGGCAGGGAAACGCCCTGCCCCACTGGGGGAGAGCTGGAGAAAATTTCACCCAGGCTATTTCCAACTTTGTAACTATATGTTTTTTTAGGAGGAGGAAAGGCAGACTAGCCAGAGGAATGTGAAGCAGCCAAAGGAGCCTGCTGGCCTGCTGCTTCCCCAGGGGAAAAGCAAAGCAAACAGGAGATGAAAAGCCTGTGATGCCATCTCCATCCTCAGAAGAGTGCCTTGCCTACCACACCACCACATTTCTTGTGTGTGGGTGGGTGGGTGGAGAAAAGAACAAAGATCACTCAAAGTCTCTGCTCAAGTTATTCCATGTTGCGTAAAAACATGGTAATGCTCATCTGAGGACAGGCTGGAGCCTAAACCCTCCCAGGTGAGTACTGGAGACATTAGGCAATAGCACCTTCCTTTTCCTTCTTGGCCTAGCAGTGGATGCTGAGCAAAATGGAAAGCTGGAAGAAAGCATTGCCCTGCCCTAGACTGTGGTTGGAGCTGTGCAAGAATCCTCTGCAGAGAGCAGGACTCAAGCAGGAACCTCCTGTGCCCCAGGCAGACTACTCATCAGGCATCCAGCAGGTAAAAGCACCTTGCTCCATCCCTTGTTTTTGTGAGAGGCACATGGGCTGGACACCTGGTCCCAGGAAGCAGGAGCCTCCCTGAAGCTGCTCAGGAAGCAGCCATCCTGTCCCCTCGCCTGGCCAGAGGCACAAGGGAGTGTGCAGGGAGCTTGACCACTTGGCTGAGGGCTGAGGCTCCCACACCAGGGCCGAGAGCCCAGGACCGGAGCCATCCTGCTGCGTCCACAAGAGGGTGAGACACCATGAATCATTTTCCAGTAGATAGTACCGAAGTGGGATAAGGAGCATTTATGCTGGCAGTGAGTGTAACATGAGAGGCAAATGGTTTCCCAAGCAGCTTCACTTCTTGAGCAAGGACCCTGGGGTGCCAGCAGGCAGCATGCTGCCCGTGCCACGTGTCCAGAGGCAAGGCTTGGCACCACACCAGCCAGGGCTGGGCAGCTGCTCCCTGAGGGAAGCAGAAACAGTTAGGAGAGAAATGTTATGACAAATAGAAATTTCTCTTTAAAACATTATAAAAGCAGTGCATGTCTCACTGCACCCAAGGGACAACGTGCCAGCCTGTAGGAGCAGGGGCAGCAGAACAGGACAACACAAGGGGCTGCCTCGCAGCAGCAGGATGGCACTGACCATCCTGCTCCCCAGTCTATGGGGGAGAAAAGCTCAGCTGAAATGTCACAGGAAAGCCCAAAGACAGCGCAAAGGGCTCCTGGCTGCCCTCCTCCCCCAGCCCACACCCCCTACACTGCTGGGACCAACAGAGCAGTCCCCACTCCGGGCCTGGTGAGGACACTGCCATCACCATAGAGTGTGATGGGAGAAGGAGCCACATGGCTCCTTTCCAAAAGCTACGAGACACATGTGGTTAATTGCAGGTTCCCTGGACAAAGCACAGGACTGACTGATAACCTTCGTCTCCTCTCCTGGGTTTAAGGCCAAGCACCCCTATGGCAGCCTGCCAGCACCTGTCACCATTTTGAGTGCCCAGGGCACAAGCAAGGGTCTGCTTCATACAATCCATGATGGGCAGCCAAGGCACAAGGGTGAGTAGTGCCAAAGACAAAACCAAAGCTTTTAATGTGAGGAGGCAGGAACTTTAATTTCTCTCTTGATCAGAGGTTTTTAGCGAGTCCCACCTGGGGTTGGTCAGAGTGTCCAGCTTTTGCCAGGACACATTCTTTCTCTGAAACATTTGCAATTACTTTGTACAAGCTGAAACAAAAGCACGGTCGCATGGCAGCAACATGAGGGAACACAGCAAAGGTAGTGGGTGGGAAAGAAAACCAATTAAAAGAAGTATTTTCTAGTTGGATGCAGGCATTAAATACTGGCTTGCTGCTTTGAGCACAATTGTTTAGCCAGCTACAGGTACTGTCTGAGAGTGCAGGGACTCAGGGGTTGAAAGCAGACAGATCTAGCAGCTCTGATGGGTTAAGAATATAGAAACAAGATGCATAGAGAGAGAAATGTTTTTATTAGTCCAGCTGATATAGCTAGAAAAAAATAGACAAGTTTTCAGGCAACTCCTTCCATTAGGTAATTGCTGTGAGCGCAGTAACAACGCTGTGTTGAGGAGAGGCACCACTAAATGAACACTCTCTGATTACAAGAAGCAAAACCAGCTATTTGCCAAGCGTCTGTGAACAGTGGCATGAAGCACAGCATGGGGGAATCTAAAAAATATACAGAACCAAACTGTTGTCTCTTGCATTTTCTCTTCCCTGCTCTCACAAGCTTTATACAGAAAACTCCTGTGCTGATTAACTCAAATACAGGAACACCCAGTACAGAACAAAACTCTTTCAATATGATCTCCTCTCCCCCACCCAATTAACTTTGAAACACAAAGCTGTTTTAAAATTAAAAAAAAAAAAAAAAACTTGTCTGAAATGTTCACTCAGCCTTTTCTCACCAAAATTGAATTAGCTTACCCCAGCTGGAATCATCTCTTCAAGCTAAGTGACAGCCTGCAATCACAGCCTTAGAAATATCACAGCCTTTACAAAAGAAAACCTCAGTTATCTACACAAACCTATATAAAGCTGCACACCAAGAAGCTCTGCATCAACCTCTCGTCACGCTCCCTCCATCAAAGCTGCATTTTAGCAGTGGGTAGAGCTGTTGAGCAGGTGCATCTGCATGAGCTGCAAAGGCTGTTCTTTCCAAGGGTCTGAAGCTCCAAGTTAGCAATACTTGTGGAAAATGCTGCTCCTGTATGTTAATAATGTGATACTTCCACACAACAAGCACGCATGTACAGCCATTCTGGAGAACAGACCTACTTGATGCAATCTTCAGCTCATACCCAGAGAACTACCTGAGCTTGCAAGCCAGGCCCAGTTTGGGAAAAACTATTTAGCATGTTTTAATTGACTATACTGCTCTGTTTTAGGTTCACAGGGCAACTGGTGCAAGGGCCAACAGGAGTCAGCTGACTAAAGCTAATTAGCTGGTATTTTCCTGTATGTGGCAGCTTCCAGCCTCCCTGGCTGAGCTAAAATCACTTAAGAGATAAGCATGGGCTGAATTAATCTAGGTTTCACCTCACCCCTCACCCTCAAAAGAGCAACTGGTTGTTTACACTCGCCCTCTGCACAGCCCTAGATTGATGACAACCATCTCCCCACAAAGCAGCCCTGGGTCAGTAATACCATGGGCCGTAGTCTGGCCCTGCAGCCCCTGAGGGCCCATTGGAGAAGAGCAGCAGCCCTCTGTAGCCAGTCCTGTCTCCCCTCCCTTAGAGGAGCCAGCCTGGCTTGCAGTACTCAGGATAATGACAGTTTACAGTTGGCATGAGCAGATGCACAAGTCAAAGCCTTGGAGGTAGGGCATGTACGCAGTGACTCACGTTTAACACTAGTTCTCAAATTTACAGCAACTACAATCAAGTTAAAAGGTTCAACTTCTGAAACTGCTTTAACAACACTTCAACTCAGCTTGTCTGCAGCAGCACGTATAGGAAGATGTGCTTGCACACAAAATCAGACCTATGAAAACCAAGTCACTTAAATCTCAAAGACATTCAGTTAACATATCTAAGACATCTCAGACCAAACAATAGTTTTATTTCATTTTCAGCAACATCTCAACCATCAAAAAAATAAACTCTAACACAGATGGATGGAAGACTTCTCTACAGTGTAACTAAGTGGGCTCTGACCCCAAGGGTTTGAATTGGAGTGACATTTTTATTATTCATCCAATAAGTTAGGAAGCAGGAGAATAAAGTGCTTTATTTCTGAGCTGGCATGAGGTCATCAATGGACTGGCCTTTTTCAAGGCGTTTCTCCATTTCAATGAGAAGCTTCACTCCATCCACCACCATCTGCACCAGCTCCACCTCAGAGAAGCCAAGACGATCAGCATTGGAGACATCAAACACTCCTCCAACAGCAGCTGTGTCCACACCACCTGCAGCAAGAGACTCAGTTACAACATTGATCTCGGCTAGAGCAGGTCAATCTGCCTTTCCTTCCCTAGCTCCTCACTAGCCTGAGGAAGGGACACTGCAGGACAATTCTCTACAAGCTGCCACCAGTACCTCCTCCTACATGCAGGAAGATAAAGCCATGTGTAATTGCCAACACGAACCACAGAACACTCAACTAGGCCAGGTCTTTATTCTTCTGACCCATGAGCAATCAATCTAACCTGAAGTCTACAAATATCTGCTGGAGCCATCTCCTAGCTGTAGGTTAAACCAGGAGTCCCACCTTCGCTTGTAACAGGAACAGCTGCCACCATGTTCACCTTAGCTGGTGCTCAGAATGACCACACAGGACATTAACCAGATAGCCAGTATGTAGTAAGTAGAACACCAGCATCCTCAACTCCTCCAATATACAACTTGTAAACTTTTTTCTCTCCATGTGCTTTGCAAGGGTACATTTTGGATGATGCAACAGGCGCTGACAGTGCAAACCAAAAGACGGCTCTGGACATAACCAGGCTTTTGCTAATGTCTTCGGGCAGACTGACTGAGCCCATCAGTGATATCAACTCTCACCTGTGCCTCGTTTCTGCAGCCGAAGTCTCTTGAGGACTTCTCCAAATTTCTCATGTTTCCCAAGGTGTGGGATTTTGATGTGCACACCAGCACGGAGCCCTGTTCCAAGGTTGGATGGGCAGGTCAGGATGTAGCCCAAGTGTGGATTCCACATGAACTCGTAGTTTTTGGCCTTGAAGAGACTTTCTATCTATAAATAGAATGAATGTTTAGAGATTGCACTCTGCCTTAAGACTGTAGTACATCCATTAATGCTCACTTGCAGCGTCAGTTGCTCAGCAACAGCCACAACACACAACAGCTGTTTCAGCCACATAAGCCCCCTCCCTATAGAAAACATGGCGACCACCAAGAGGTTTTTTTAAAGGCACTCATCTTGCTCCTAGCAGTGAGACAGGTTAAGTTTAAAAGCTACACTTCTTATGTCACTATCTGTTGCAAAGCAGAATTTAATACATGTCAAACTGGCACATCTCTCAGGATCAGTAAAGGGCTGGTAAAGCTCAAGCTCATATCAAGACTAGAAATTGAAAGCATCCAGCTTAAAAACTTGAGCCCAGCTTTGCACATTCAAGCAACTTCTCCTCCCCCTCAAGGTGTCTCAAAGCTTTAAAGAATTATGAGAATTTCTTTAAAATACAGTTGAGACATTTGGATAAGGGTCCCTTCACATCAAACAAACATTCTAGATTACACAGCCACAAGGCTTTTTGCCAAAAAAAATGTTTTGGAGCCCTCACAGCTCTGGATCTCATCAGGGTGTTCCCAGAGATCCAGACTATGAAACAACCATGGAGGAATCCAGAGGGGGCTTCTAAACTGCATTCTCAGATCTAACCAGATAACTATGTGCCACTTGAACCTACAGCCCAGCCAAAAGTAATTTACCTTTGTTAGTCCATTACAGAAGCGGTTAAATACTTCCTTCATGTTGCCACCTTTCTGCATGGAAATAACTCTAAGGTGATCCTCCTCATTGATCCAAACAAGGAAAGTCTTGTTATCGTTGTGCCTAGGAGACAAAGTAATCCTTTGCTGTCTTTCCCACCTCACACTTTGAAGACAGCTCATCACTGCAGTTTTTCGTTCAAGAGGCTCACTTAGCTGCTTCAAGATTGATCTTCCTTCTTTTGCTCACACAGGACCTGAATTAAGCTGGTAGTTGTTACCCTGCTCTTTTCAAGAGGTAATTTGAATTGGCCTTTACAGAGTAAGAAATACCATGGCATTACCTAGTCTTACAGTATCAAAACCTAAAACCCCCACATCCCCCATAGCTCACTTGTGGTTCCAGTTTAAAAATTAAGGTATTTCTGCTCAGCAATTTGTAGAAAGGTGATCAGTAGACTGAGTCCTGTACAGTAATGTTCATAATGACACCATGTGTATCAAGCCCTTTTTGCAGTACTTTGTCAGATCCTGTCAAAGTGCACTTTGTACCTTCCTTTCACTATGAATTTTAGATCAAGGCTCTTCAGAGATGCTATATAAAAATCCTCTGAACAATGAGCTCCTCCTGTCCCAGCTTGCAGCTGACAGCAAGTACTATCATCAGTATTTATCAAGCTAGTAATTTCTGAACTTGATTAGGATCAAAAATTAGCTAGTACCCGAGGAAAATTATTTATGCAGACAACACTAAGACATTACACTTCAAGTCTGTAGATTAGTCATGCTCAGATGACAGCGCTATCTGGTGCTGGCAATCTGCAGGTAGATGATGCAATCTTAAAGGTGACCTACAGAAACAAAGCGTGCTTCCTCTGGGTTGTTCTGAAACAGCTGCAGTAATAATATTGGAGCATTCCTGCTAAAAAAGATGTAGCCCTTAGCTTACAAGGGAGCAAGTTAATTATGCTGCAGAAGCTCCTGAGATGCAGTTTTATGTAGGTGACCTACATTTAAAGCAAGCAGAATCCTTCTATTCCACACCTCTGCATCAGTCAACTCCTGTCACGGAGTCTCTGGGGACAGAGGGGAGAGCTCATCACTAGCACAGATAAAGCCATACTAGTCCAGCACCAGTGAGTTTCTGCAAGCAGAAGTAAAGAGATTCCAAGGGAGTAACTTCGCATCCAGGATTGACTCTGAGCTAAGACAATGTTATAGTTTGTACCACAAGTTACTCTCAACTCTTTTGGTAAGAGCTGCCGGCAGTGACACACCTGCTCCTTTACAAGTTATCTACTTCCATAAAGTGATTCAGTGTTCATATGGTGGTTCACTACCCTGCAGGCTCTCGTTCTGGGCTAGCCAAGCTGGCTTATTCTTACCAGCTTAAGAACACTTGTCCAAATTTTGCTGGTTAATTGCAACTTCTCCCATAGAAGTTTATCAGACACAGTAATACAAGGTAAGAAGCTACTATTTTGCCCAACAGTACAAGTCACCACCAAAACTGCAAGACTTTCTTGACTTCTGTGACTGCTTCCTCAGACATACTCACCAAATACCCCTGGCATCAGGCCAGTCTCGTGCCATCCCAGATGCCAACAGAAGAGGAGAAACTGGCTTGTCAAACAAGAAGTGGTCATCAATCAGCTGCTGCTGCTCTGCATCAGTCATGTTCCTCAGAGCATAGTACTTCCCCTTGAGATCACCTTCCAGACTACCCAGAGCTGGAAGAGAGAGGCTCTTTTAGAATGGGACTAAAGGTGCTAGACTTTCCTAGCGCTTTGGAGACCACATACAAAGTATGGCAATGTTTGATCTGCTGGGTCTGGCTCCTCCCTTACTTTCATCTGCAATGGCAATGCCCTTGTAGCAGTACAGAACTTGAGGCAGTATCAGATGATTTGTCTGCACCTTCCAGGCTTATACAAATAGCCTTTGTTCCCTTACATGCAGTATAGAATCGTTACTGCTGCTGAACTGTAGAAACGGAGACTGCTTTACTTCCAAGGAGAACCAAGGTTATGAATATAACAAGCAGTATTATTCTAGTCAAGATCTGTTACCCTGCCCTTGAGAGGTTCTGAAACAACTACACTCTCAGTCTCCAGAACTGCACCTTGAGCACTGGGAGGCAATAGGAAAAAAAAAAAAAAACAAACCAAAACACAGCTGAAGAGTTTCACTGAAAAACCAGGGCTTATTCCAGTCAGCTGCAGATTTGGAACAGGACTACATCCCTAGCAAGATGAACATTAATGAAAGTCAATTAAAAGCAGCCACAAACACTGCACCCCATGACTCAAGCCCTGTAGTTGCTACATACCTGTTACATTTTAGGTTTGAGCCCTGATTAACCAACCGCTTTCCCCACACACACACACAGACAGCAACTTTTAAGATCAGCAGCGGTCAACTTAATGCAGTCCAAGTTCCCTCTGCCATGTGCTCTTGCTCTCAGCTACAAGCTGTAATGCTGAGGCAGCTCTAATGCAATGAGCCTTTTTCAGGGAAAGCTCCATGTTCAGGCTCCAGGGAGAGTGGCTTTTGCCAAGTGCCTCCATTTTCAAACTGCAAAGAACACCTCTTGTTCAAAGGACAGAACTGTGTCCCTGATGCATCCAGTTCTCACTTTACCTTCAACAGAGAGCTTCTCGATAGCCCGCCTCTCCCCTCGACTGCAGTGCGGGGGAAGACAGAATCCACGGATGCTTCTGCCAGTTCTGACACGGGAGCTTAGCACGTAATTGGGATCCAGGTCATCACCTCCCTACAAGATTAGGAAACCAAGTACAACCCTATTACCAAGACACCTCCCCTAAACACAATGAGTCCCCCATGCATTTAAGAATGTACTTTACACCTGAGCTATTGACTACCTGGCCTGTAAGGCAGTGCTTCACTTCAGGGCTGTTAGCATTACATCAAGTATCTGTGTAACACAACTCTTTGAGGCCAAGGCTACAGCTACTAAGTAGTCGTAGAAGACAGGGGTATCACCAGAACAACAGTTTCATGACCATTTCAGACTGTGGTCTAGGCTTCTGTTACCCCTTACAGATTTGCAATGTAGAGATATAAATATGAGGCAAAAGCTTCTTTAGGTACGTGTTTGCTCTTGCAAATGAGACTTATTCATTAATGTTCTCCCAAGTCTCTTATTTTCAATATGATTTATGGCTAGCCAATCAACATGAAGTTGAAAGGAACTCCCAAAGTTTAGCTTACAGTAACATTTAAAATCCATAAAATGATTAAGAATCCTTACTCCTAGCTGTAAAAATATTTATTCAATAGCATGACACCATCAGCTGGTAATTAAGATCCAAGATCAGACAGAAGAAAATGTTTAAATTTTATGATAGTCCTCAACTCCCAGGACAGTGCTGTTTAGTTTGACAGTTAAGAGCCCACAGCTCATGGAAATACACAGCAAAGGTGTTTGGCACAACCCTGAAAAATGTTCCTGCTGCACGCAAGCTGCCTGGTGTGCAGTACCTAACTGGCCACTGATATCCCACAGCAGCAAGCTCTTCAGGCTGATTGCACCAGACCCACAGCCCAAGTGTAAATGCTGGTGGAAGCAAGGGGACAGAGCCTGAGCAAGCAGTTTAGGCAGCTGCCAACAACTTTACAGTCCTCAGACCAATAATCAGTAATTGATCAAAACTTTATACCTGCAGGTTATCAGCATTCAGGTCAGTCTTGTGCTGATCACTTGGTTTGTAGCCACCATGCCTGTCTTCAATAACTGGATCAAAGAGCTCCTTGAACACTTCATAGGATTCTTCATCACCAGCCACGCAGCCTACTGTCATTATGAAGGGATGGCCTGGAGTGGTAATAAAGTCAGAACAGCTAAGTTTGGGCGACATTTGGCTGTACTCCACTGCAGCACTAACCAGGCAAGTTCTTTAGTGGCAAGTCTAGTCACTTAGAAATTCATTCTTACATAGAAACATTTGGAGAGACCCTTTGTTTTACACTTCATCCAGTTAGTCAAATGCAGTGCTATGGAAACCCATAGCTGTTGTCATTAAACCATGCTCATTTGTCAAGCTTGGTTTAGGACAAATTTGCACAGCACATCTAATTAACTAGCTAATTTAGATCACTGCATAGAACTTTATGTCTAAACAGCCATGCTTTGCTGCAAGCAAGCATGCTTTGCTTTTTGCTCCTTCTGCTACAGAGCTACATTTCTGTAGTCTGCTCATAAATACCACCTCCACAAGATTAGTTTTAAGTCACCATATTCAAAACCACCAGTTACTTCAGCTGGTTCACACAGAATATTCTCAATGCATTTTACCAGGATTATCAACCCCAGTCTGAATGACATCATCCAGGGTGAAGCCACTGGGCGTGACTCTGTCTCTCAGTTTCTTGTACAAATCCAGGGTTAGAACTTTGGCCATGTGGTTGTTGTGGGAGCTCAGGTCCGGGTACTCCTCATCAGGAGGCAGTCTCTGATTATTTAGTTGGGCCATTTTGATATTGCTAGAGTAAAAATAAATACTGTAATGTTAACATGTAAACACATCTGCTCCCCCTTTTTCATAGAAGTGCTAGAGAACATCACATAAGCAGTCTGGAATAGGAATAGACCAGGTAAGCCGACTTTTTTTTCCTCCCCTCCCTAGATAAGTTATAATTAGAATGCATTTGGTTTGACTTTTGGGTTTTTTTTCTCTTCAGATTGAAAGTATTTAGCAGAGCAGTTACATAATTGAAGTGTCTGGGAATTGATATGTCACATCACAGCATGGTACATAGCTTGATGGAAACATGGCCTCCTAACAGAGCCATGCCTTTAGAGCAGTCTCTCAATGCTTTAGAAGATATGTCCCTCGGTAGCTTGAGAACTTTGGGTACCACTGTCAAGAAGCACTTCCAGTCAGGAGGGAGAACAGATTATTATGCAGACCTAACGATCCCATTACCTGGGTTGTCAACCCCAGTCTGGATGCAATCATCCAGGGTAAATCCACTGGGAGTCTGTTTATCTCTCAATTTCTTGTACAGGTCCGGGGTCAGCACCTTAGCCATGTGATTGTTGTGAGCTTTCAGGTCAGGGTACTCCTCCTCAGGCTTGTATTTCATCTTCAGGAGGTTGTGGCTGTTTGAGAAGGGCATGGCTGACCCTACCGCAGTCACTAGGGGAGAAAGATGGGAAGCCTATCACTGGGGGTTTGGCAGCCTCCAGACCGGACCGCCCGGGGGAACGCCAGGCACACAAAAGGTCACCTTGGCTCACGTTCCACCCGCGCCTTTCACACCTTTGCTGCTACACCACCTTCCACAAGCGCAAAGAAGACAAAAACTTCTTCACCTCCACGAGCCTTGCCCCGTTCCCACCATCCCGGTCGCAGGGGCAGAGGTTCTCCCAGGGCACCGCCCGGGTGAGGGGACGCGCCCAAGGTCGCGCGGAGCGACCGTTGCAGCACCGGGCAGACCCCGCGCGCGGCTCCGGGGCACGGGCAGCGGCAGGGCCGCCGCGAGCCGGGGGGTGCTCGGCCCCACCGGGACCCCGGGCCGGCCGGCAGGTGAGCGGGGCGGCACCGCTGCACCCTCGCTGCGCGGCCGCGCCTCCTCTCGCCGCTGAAGGGCGAGGGGATCCCGAGGAGCGACGGCGCTCTCCGCGTCCGTGGACCCCCGGCTGCTCCCCGACCGGAGAGGGAAGGGCAGCATCCAACAAGCCCTTACACAACAGACGGCTCCCTCACGGGACCTGGACGGGGCGAGCGTATGTAACTACCCTGCTAAATACCAGATTAATCTCGTTTTAGAGCCCAACCAGCCCAGCGAGCACCTGCGCCGCGCCCCGCACCCC
>NC_031774.1:52553778-52557608 GCF_001522545.3 Parus major
TGAGTACTCCAGGGCAGTTAATTAAGAGTGTTGAAAGTGAGAACTTCTGTGATTATTGAATTAGAAAATGCCAAAAGCACTGCAGGGTTAAATTTAAAGCACAAGAACTTCTATTTATATAATCACTTACGACTGTTCATACTCTGTTTTTGTAGAGTCTGTTTAGTTGTTGGATGGCTTGTTTTTAATTTTGTGTATATAAATATTTAATGTTTTTAAACAGAACTCTCCATGGTTTAGGCTGAGAGAGATTGTAAAGGCAACTTCACATTAGTTGTTAGTTAAAATTTTCTGTTTCTGTCAAGCAGCTGTAGCTACATTTTCCTGAATGCAACACATTTTAGTTTTGTTTTGGGTTGCTGTGGTTTGAGGTGGATTTTCCTTTCTAGGCAGACAGAAATGTGGCTTATTTTGGAACAGGTGGGGTGGGGTCAGGCAGGAGGGCAGTTTTTTCAAGACCCAGGAGGGTTTCATAGGAAAACTCCCCTAGCTTCCTATTCTGTTAGAAATCTTACCTTTCTTTCTGTAAGGGCCTCTGCAGGCCACTGGATTTCCTGAAGAACAAGTAGGGTTCCTTAATTAAAAAGGGGGTGAGGAATTAGTGGGTGCAGGAGTAAAAGTGCAACACACACCCTCCCTGTGCCTCTCCCACCAGCAACCCATAAAGGAGGGGTTTGGGTCACCCTTGAAAAGAGGGACAACAAAGAACACCAAGGGCACTTAATTCTAAAAGGCATTTTTTAGAGTGTGTTGTGATACACTGCCTTAGACCAAAGTGTTTCCATTTCCGTATTTCAAATTCAGTTGTCCTTGGATTTAGGAAGATAATATACTCATTGCTGCTGGTGTTTATCTTTTATAACAAACTAATGTGTAGGCCTTGGATCAGGATTTTCCCCACTGCATCTGAAAAATCCCAGGACATCTTAGATCATAAAATACTGCCTGTAATGCTTTGGAATTGCTTGTGGAACAGTGTTCTGAAATCATGGCAAACCACGAGATAAAGCATTTTGTAGCCCTGACTCTTCTATTGCAGCATGTGGCAGGGAACTGAAATTCCTGTATGATTTAAAATTCAGAACTCCTCAAGACTTTTTCTCAGCTGTGTTATATAGGAAAACATTAGGAATGCATTCTGACTTTCATCTTGCTTCTTTTGACTAGGTGGATTCTCAGCGTATTATTGACGAGTCTGAAAAGCAGCATGAAGGAGGAAATTTTGTTTATCAGCTCCACAAGCTTGTTTTGTTGAATGATTAAGTATTTCTAGAAGTGTTTCAGAGGATGAAGTATTATTAGTCTAAAAATTACTTCTGCCTTGTATGCATGTTTTGCAAGACTGTTCCTTAATATGAGTACAAGTGTACTGAAATACAGTTTGGGAAATGTTTCTGTGTTTCTGAAGAAGTTGATGTTTGCTGGCTTAGCGCAGACAAGTTTAGTCATAAAAGAAACTGATGTAAATCAGGATGCAATTTTCGTTTTAGTAATACTTCTGAACAGGTTTATCACAAAGTACATGAAAGATGAAGCAAATCCAGGCTTAGTTGTTCATTTTCTCTCTGAAATCTCATAAATTAAGGGGCATGACTTCTTTTGTCTGTAATTGCAAGTTGCATTTTCCTGTTTTCTTTTTTACTAGTTTAAAAATATATGCAGCAAAGGGGGTTGGGGTTTTCCTTAACCAATAAATAAAAGTCAGAAGAAGCTGATGATCTAAATGATGTTCTGCTCCAAGCTATATCTTCATATACTGGACACAATTTTTTGTTAATTTTTTTTGTACAGCAAAACATAACATGATTTATTTTCTTGTATGACAGAAGAATGCTTTTGAATTACTGATTCATGGCACTTTGTTTCATCCTTTTGTCTTATTTTTACCTGGGAGATCTTTAGCCCTAAAAATGAGGTCAGTGGTTTCAGACTACAATGCAGAAATTAAATAAAATGGTTTTGTCTCTTCCCTTGTGTGGTCATGCTTAATAAAAGCTAAATTTAGTCATTAATGATATGTGATTGCATTCATGAAGTACATGAATTCAGTATACAGAAGAGACATATACCGAATTTGCACTGTTCGGTCAGTGATTTGAAGGTCATGTAATATCCAGTCATCCTCTGGAGGACGGAGAATCGGTGGTCACCATAAAGAAGTGGCAGATCTTTGGGAAATAAGGAGGTGCTTAAAATAAGCAATTATTTTAAAGTGTAATTAAACAGAGGGATGACTGTGTAACTGGCAATTTCAGTGGTTTATTACAGCATTACCTTCTTAGAGCCATTTTAGTGATTCTTGGGAATTAGAATAGTTAGTGAGAGAGGTCTAACAGAAAAATTGCATCTCAAGTGGCTTAGACAAGAGTATTTCTCAGCCAAGTGTTGTACACCAGTTAAATGTTCCTGTTAAACACCTTCAGGGGCAAGTGGAACAGGCAGGAAAGATTTCAAATCTTGCTTTGTCTATTAATGATGGGAGTTTCCATAGGAAAAGGAAATCTGGCCATGCACAAAGGCACGAGAAAAAGGAATTAATCCACATAAGCAATTTTTTAATTTTTTAATTTTTTTTTCATTTTTTTATTTTTTAAAATTGTTAAACTCTGTTTCTCGCAAGTGTGGATCTGTGTGTGTGACTGTGCTGCCACCAGGTGGGGGCTGCTGCGATACGGGATAGAACAGTCCTGAAGGAAACTCAGCATCCTTCAAGTCAGCCTTGCCTGGATGATGTTGTTTATTTGCAGATGAAATTATACAGTACTAACATTTCAGAAGGAGCTGTTGGATTTTATTGTTTGATTTAGGCTTCAACAGCATCGCAAAATAACTTGGACTAGGTTAAGGTAAGTAGATTCAGGATTTCCCTGTCAAAGAGTAATAGTATATCACACTGGAGAAGGAAGTATTGTAAAGTAGCAGTGTCTGTGTGGCTGTGGACCTGATCCCACTCAACTTTTTGGCTTTTGGGGGCTAATTCCATAAGAAAACAAGGCCATGACTACTTGTCAATACTCACTTTATCTCCAGATGTTCATCAGCACTGAGCAGAATGAGACTTCACTTGTCATAATTAATAAATGATTTATGTACTTCTTCATTGAGCTCAAGGTGAAAGTATTTGAATCTGTAAATGGTCAGATTAATACTCTTGCATGTCTCCAGTAGTAATGATAAAGGGACAAACTCATCTGATAGGTGCTTCTAGAATCTTAAACAATGTGCATTGACTATTATTCATAATTTGTCCCACAGCTAGAGTGACACCTGATAGCAGTTTTAAATCAAAATGAAATTTTTTCTTGCCATTCCATGTAATTAATTTTGGAATTTACTGCCATGGGCTCTGATGAAAATCAAATATATAAAGAAATAGAAAAATAAACTGGAACTCCAGGGAAGGCAGATACTTCAATAACTGTTAAAATTTGAGGAAGTGAACTCCCTACCTTCCTGAATTCCAGAACCTCAGAAAATGTACTGAAAGCATGTCTGTTTTTATCCTTGCCCCAGTGTTTCCTTATGACAGGTGTATAGGTGGAAAAAAGTTGATTACAAATCCTTTTACAGAGAAGTCACCTTTGGTTCCTCGACTGATTGCTGCTAGTGCTGCAGAGCACTTGCTCTGTTCTCTCAGGAGAATCATTGTCAGGATGAACAGCAAAAGGGAAAAGGATGTAACACAGTTGGGAATTTCCTAATTCCTTCCCCCAAAAAGGAAGTGTGTAGGGATTTAGGGGGCTTTGAATGAGCCCAGCTGAGTATTGCTGTGGACACAATTGCACCATGACACCATGGCAGGTACTGTGTAATAACTCCAGCTGCTGGAG
>NC_031774.1:52559353-52638619 GCF_001522545.3 Parus major
ATCATTAAGGGCCACCCATAAAGTGTTTTGGATGGGGCTGAAAGAGGAGGTGGGGAACAGAAATGAAACTGCTGTGGCTCTCAGGAGAGGGAAACTGTTCCAAGGCAGGTGGTACCTGGAGAGCCCAGACTCCTTCCCAGCTTCAGTTTCCATCTTTTCTCCTTCTCAAAGTGCCAGTGACCTACACCCTGCATCTGTGAGCTGTGCCAGCTGATACCCCCAGTGCACAGAGGTTGCCAAAAGATGAAGGGAATGTCACCTTTGGTTCCTCGACTGATTCCTGATAGTGCTGCAGAGCACTTGCTCTGTTCTTTCAGGAGAATCATTGTCAGGATGAACAGCAAAAGGGAAAAGGATGTAACACAGTTGGGAATTTCCTAATTCCTTCCCCCAAAGGGGTGTGTAAGGATTAGGGGGCTTTAAATGAACCCAGCTGAGTCGTGCTGAGCCTGTGACCCATTTGCACCATGGAAGCTGTGCTCTCTGCAGGGAGTGGGACTGAGAACATCAGGGTGAGAGTGGATGTCAGTGTGAAGTGATCCATTTCCAGAGAAAACAGGACTGTCCTCTTCTAGCTGTATGGAATTTGAGGAGCTACAAGTGTGTGCATGTAGATCCTGGAGAAGCTTTGACCTTTCCTAGCACCATTGTGCTACTGTTGATCTATTCTAAAAGCTTGCCCATGGATTTTACAGTGCAAAGAGAAATTTGAGTTACCAGGAAAAGGAAGGCCAGAGATGGAATTTGAGTAATGAAGGGATTGTGACTTCATAGGGCATAATTTGTGCAGCCTCTACAGGTTAAATTTAATGCCAATCTACATGCAAGTGTTAGAAAAAGACATAAATTATGATTAATTATGGAATAATGGTTTAAACCAGGATACAAGTGTTGGCCTAGACTCCAGGAGTTACACTGACCTTGGAATGTCATTAACATGTTTTTCAGAGACCAGATTAACAGCGGTGTTTGTCTCCCTCATAGAAAGGGATAGAACTGAACAGTGAAATAAAAACCCACCATCAGTGTATAGTTTGATGTGGAGTTCCTTTCTGTAGAAGAAGCTTGAGAAAAGCAGATGAAACTCCAAAGAGGTTAATAAATGAAAGAAACCTGAGGCCAAGATGGTATTATGTTTGAGGTGTATATTAATCCTCTGAAGGAGTGTTGAGGGAAGAGGCAAGCTCTGAGCTGATCTGGTGAATCCGTAGGAAGATAGATTGCTCTTTTCTTAGTCACTGAGCTACATGGGTAGGTGTATTTGTCATCCCTGTCTGATGCTCCTGTATTTAGCTTTCACTCAGTCTCTAGGAGTGTTTAATCTGCCAGATCTATGACTTAAATTCCTTGGGGAAACAGAGGTGGCTGCTCCCTCTGCTGAGAGAGCTCTTCCATCCTGCAAGACAAGGACAGGACCTTCCCAGAGGTCCCCCCTTCAAGGGAGGGTATTTCCCCCCTTTGCATTGCTGTGAGTGATGGGGAAATCCTGGCAGTTGTTTCTTGGCACAGGGATGAGTTTGTGGATATTTCTCAATCCCAGGGCAAGGACCCAGAGGGCTGAGCTTGGGTGCTGGAGCTCAGTGAGGGGTACTGATGCTCACTGCTGATTTTGCCATTAGACTGGTGAGAGGACAGTGGGTTGAGGTGAGCTGGGCAGGGTGAGCTGCACACACCACAAGCCTTCCTGAGGGGTCGTGGCCTTCACTCCTTCACCCCAGCAATTCCCTCCCTCCCAGGGAGCCACCCTGGGGAAAGAAAGAAGTGGGCTTGCCATGTGATTTAGGAGAAAGAGAGTAGTGAAGAGTGGGCCTGAAATGCTGGCACTCATTTCCTCCTTCTGTGCTCCAAAAACTGCAGAGGCTGCTTTTTGCTCTGAAAAACTGCAATCAAAACTTACTCACTCATGGTGAGATGAGTTGATGACTTTTTCATGTTATGCTTTTGAAATTTGTCTTCTCTCTGCATAAGTCAGAGTGATGAGCCTCAGGTGCTCCACAAACACACCAGTGTGAGGGTTTTCTTTTCCCCTCTTGTATTTGTTCATGCTGTGTGGAGAAGCATGGAGGAGTTTTAAATATTTCCCTTCTTTCATTTTGTTTTCTTCCTAAACAGAGCATAAACACCCAGGGGTACCTTTCTCCATGTGCTTGAAGAACAAAGTGTACAGTAGAACAAAATGTTGGCAGTATTTCAGCGTTCATAAAGCTCTTAGTTCTCTTTGTGGTCTGTTAATAACAATAAATCTAGAGTGCATAATCAAGAAATGACCAGCACAGAGAATGCATATGTATCTCTGGGATTTTCTTAGTCTGTTTTTAATAAGGACAAAAAGGCCACATTTAAAAGATAGGAAAGTAGGAAAGATTTTTATTAAAATTCGTAATACAGACTATCTTCCACAGCACATATTTCAAGAGATCACAGAACACTGCTGCAGGGAGTTCCTCTCTAGTTGAAGATGTCAGCTCTGTCTTGAACTAGTTTTACATGGTCTTGACAGCAGCTGTGCAAACACTTTCCTCCTACCCAACTTCCAGGTAAGATGGGAATTGAACAGGCACACTTTGCATCTGATTATTTTACATGTTCTCTAAGGAATAAATACTGCTCGAATTTTATTTATAAAGGAGAAGGAGGTAGGAAATACGCTGGGAAGAACACGAAGTGATTGCTGCTGATAGCAGTTTCTAAAATTAGGATAGTTTCTGAAGCTAATACATTTTTAGTGATGCTCCATAGGATGTCAGTGCTGCAGGATGAGGAATCTACACAGGGAAGCACAGTCCATGATAACTTGAGAGCTTCCAGAGGATATATGAGTGCTTCTGGAATGAACATTTCACACCTCCCAAATGGATGCTTTCAGCTGAAGGACAGGAACAACAGCAGAATGATGCAGCTAGAGATGGATGTAGGGTAACAATGTTGTAAAGCATCATACCACAGACTGGAATCAGAATGGAGAGGACTTCTTTCTCGTATACTTTCTCTGTGCTTATGTGTGAGAAAGCATTCCCTGATGTTATTATCTTTGTTTTCATATTAAAATGCAAATTTTTGTCTTAATTTTACTGCGGTCAGTTTTCAAGTTACTCTTTTTCAATTTATTTGAATTGAGACAGTTCTTAATTTTTTTCCTCTGTATTTCTGCTATAACAATAGTCTCATGTGGTGTTTGACAACTATAAATCCACTCACATTTAATTGAGATCTAGAGCAGTTTCACACAACTGTATTTATCTTATGCTGAGTATTGACCTACAGTCAACTTGAGTTGTCTCCCTTTTGATAAAAGCTTTCCCAGGTCAGAATTGTTTCAATAACTAGTGTTAATATAATCTGAACTAGTTTTTGTCTGAAGTAAATGAGAAAGCTATCACAAATTTTTCTGAAACATAGGGAAATAATGATTTAGGGCCACTAATCTGCTCCACAAAGCAGTTAAATGTCTATAAGAGTTAGCAGTAAAATATTTCTATTATATAATTTTTTCCTTACAGTGTCTCTAAACATAGGAAGGATTATCTGTGCAATCCCAGTACAAGCATTACTGCTTGATGCATGTGATGTGATAGCAGACGACTTGGCCAGAATAGCCAAGTATTTGAGGTATTGGACATGCTCTTCAGTTCTCTTGTTCTTTTTGTACGTAGTGCTGGAGATTAAAAGGAGATATGTTGTGATATGTTAGTTTTTTTGGATTAGTGATTTATGGGATTGGAATAAAAAGGAATCTTTGGGCTGGAGGGGCTGTTGGCACTAGCAGGCATTTACAGAAAAATGACCTTTGACTTGTTTAGTTTTCTCACAGATATTTAAAGAATGTTAGAGGCTGAGGGAAATTTGTCTAGAACCACACTACAAAGGTGGCTGCCATGTGATTTTCTACCATTTAGTGTCAGGAAAAATTGATTCAAGGTAGGAGAGAACTTGAAATTAGCAATTCTTCTTTCATTGTGGTTCAGAGGAAGGATATTACTCCCTTGGATACATTTGACAATGGACCCCTTCTGTTTCAGGGAATTCTGAGATACAAGATGGTTGAAAAATTACTTGTTAAACAAGATCTTAGAGCAGCAAAGCAAATTTTGTCTCCCTACCCACTCCCAGTCCTTACCAACTTGGTGTGATTGCTGTCATACTGTTCTAACAATTGTTATTGTAACTTAAATTCAGCCAATACATTGAATTATTTAGGTTGGTATTTTGACTGAGTTCAAACAGAATGAGGAATTGACGAGTTAAGAAACTCATGAACCAGCATAGTGAACACCACATAGGGAAGAATAAAAAGTGTGATTAAGACAGCTATTCATAGAAGAAAACACTTCTTCCTAGTCTGTTCCTTGGAAGTGATTTCTCCAGGGTGGTATCACTGTGCCCAAGGGCACAGCAGCCAGGCATTTCTGGAGTTGAGTGAAGCATGAGCTAAGCAGGCTGCAGAACCAGAAGCCAGAGGCTACAGCATTTTTATTTTTGGGGTGGGGGGTGGAAAAAAGACAATCCAAATAATTATCTGAGTGGGGTCAGCAGAATTGGACCAGTGATGTAGACTTAAGTGGATGGAAGCACTCTCCTATGGAGAGCAGTGTCTTCTCCACCTCAGTGCAGGTTGGCTTGCTGGTGCAGCTTGGCCAACAGACTGCTAGGAAAACTCTTAAGAGATCTGCTGTTCAAAATCTATTAAAAGTTCCATACATCCAGACCTTCCTCTTGTGCTAGAAGTACTGCAGGTGGACTGTTTTGGCCTCATCAGTCTTCAGGTTTCTGTCCTCCACTTCCTGCTGATAAGGTGGTGTGGATCACAGAAATCTCGTGTCCTCCCTGAGGCTGATCACAGCATGTGCTTTAGTAACTTAAACTCCTGGCACTTGTCCCCTTTTCCTACTTGTATGTCAGAATGGGTTTTATAAGTTTTGTTTCATTTCCTACAGCCTTAAAAAGCATTCCAAGTTTATCTTGCTTGCAGTCTCTGTGTGGCCTGAGGCCCGTGCTGTACCTCTTTGCTCATGTACCCTGCCTGCCTTCTTCCAGTGGTATTTTCCCTCTTGATGCCAAATCACTTCTCTTTGCCTAAGGCCATTTTCTGCCTGCCCTTGCCAGTGCCTACAGCTTGGTGCCAGACTACTCCCAAGCACCAGGTGCAGGATCTGTTGCCAGCTCACACCCCAGAGGTGAAGGAGAGGTAACTGCGGAAATTTCTCCTTGCTGAGTCACCTCACTGCTGCTCTTGGCTTGCCAGGTCTGGAGTGGCACATTTTGTGTCATCGGCAGTAGCATGTTTTGTGTTATGGGTGGTTCTTCTAGAGCTACAATTCCAAGGCTGAGATAGGATCATTTTTTGGTCAAATGGTCACAAGGCCTTCCCAGTGCCTCCCCAGCCAACATGGCCAGCTTTGAGATGTGATTTCCCTGCTCCCAGAATGGTCTTCAGGGCTGCACAGAGCCCAGCCCTCAGTTTTCTGGCAGAACTAAAAAAAGGCAAGGATTAACAATCTGAATCATGAAGAAAATTAGGGGTGGCCAGCCTCTCTTGCAAAGTGGTCCATCTCTTCATTCTGATACCACCTAATGTCCTGTCAGGATTTGTCTCAGCATTTGCACTGGTGTTTTAATGATTGAGTGTTTCTGTGAGACTTGACATTTATGTCAGAAATGCAATTCCAGTGGATTCTCCACCTTTTAACACAGAGATGCCATTGTCATCTCATTGGGCCCTCAGCTGGACAGAAAAGTTTTGGTCCCATTTACCCCTCAAAGAAAGCGGAGTTTAACTTGTGCAGCCCAGTGTAAAAGTTTAACAGCATCTGCTTCCCATCCTCGTGTCCCTTGTTACTGTAATGCTTGAGTCATGGGGCTGCAGGCTGAGAACTTATGGCACAGCATGGACCTTGACCTGGATATTCTCTGTCAGCAGATCAAACACAGGAGAACAAAAAAAACAAAATTAAACAAAAACCTAAGTATGTTTTCAGCTCATGGTCAACTATTAATGCTGTATGTGCACCATGGCTCTCAGAAAACTCTGTTACTATATTATTATTAACCACTAATTACTAAACTAATTTGTTGCAACTAGATGCCTGTCTTCTAGATAACTGAATTCAGTAAAAATATTAATCTTTCCTCTGAGGTACATTGACATATAACTTTCAAAAAAAAAAATAAAAATTACAAATTAGTGATTTAGTTGAGTATTTCAAGTAGAATGCTGCTTGGGTATTTTTCCAGTCCAAAGACTTAATATCTTGATTAGATATTAACACTGCTCTCTCCTCACCACTGAGCCAGTTGCATACTCAGAGAAGGCTGTCAGGTTGATCAAGTGTGGTAAATCTGTGCTGACTACTCCTGACTGCCTGTGTGACCTTCCTATGTCTGGAAATAGCTTCCAGATCGATTTGTTCCACCACTTCCAGTGACTGAGGTAAGGCTGACCAGCCTCTAGTTTTCCATCTCCTTGTCCTTCTTCTCATTCTTGAAGTGACATTTGCTTGCTTTCTCTCCTCAAGAACCTTCCCCTGATTGCCATGACCTTTCAAAGGTCATCAAGTGTCCTCAAATTCGATCAACCAGTTCCCTCGGCTCTTGTGAGTGCAACCCATCAGGTTTCAGGGAACTTGTCAGAGTCTGATTTATTTAAATATTATGTAACCTGATTCTCCAGTGACAGGCAGTCATCCTTGCCCTGCATCTTAGGATGGCCTCAAGTGCATGGGATTCCTAAAGGCAGATACATGTCAAGACTGAGACAAAGGTGGCATTGTCAGCTTTCCATTGTTCTTTGTCACCAAGTATCCTGCCTTGGGCCCATATTTTCCCTAGTCATCCTTTGGCTTCTTATTTACCTTAGAAACCTTTCTTGTTGAACCTTCATATCCCTTTGTAAATTTGATTTCAGGTGGACCTTGCCATTCATAACAACATACCTCTATGTTCTGATAGTATCTCTAAATTCCTCCTGGAACACCTGTCCCATCTTCCACCTCTTGAACACTTTTCATGCTTAATTCTTACCTGGAGTTCCTTGTTCATCCATGCAGACCTGCTTTTACCTCTGCTTGATCTCTTCCTTGTTGGAAGGGACAGTTCTTGAGATCAGAGAAGATGATCCTCAAAAATGGGTCAAATATATGGAGGTTTCTTAAGAGATTCCTTATTTTTGATGGGTGATCTAGCTAGGCAGTCAGCTTGGCTGTTGTGAAGCAACAAAAATAAAGGTTCACCAGAGCTTCCAGAATGCCTGCAGGAAGACTATGTGCTGGACTTGATTTTGAAACAGCAGTTAGTTGTGAGAGATCTCACAGTTGGTCTGGAGATCAAGGCAACAGTGTTTTCCTTTCTCAAGATCAAACAAGTTCCACAAATCTTGGTTTTATAGAAGAGGATCTTGCCTTTTATTAGCAAGCTGCAGCTTTGCTGTAGTTTCTCCAAGACAGTTCTATTCACAAAGGACATTGTCTGCTTGACTCTTTAACAGCTCTTTGTCTCACACAGTTCTCACTCTGGATGTGTCAGAGTTCTGCAGCAGGAGGTGGTCACTGTAAATAAACCTGGGACACTGGTCCAGCAAGGCAGAGCCTGCTGGGACTGCACTCACTATGGCCTGTAAAGCCACCATCCCTTCAACACTCAAATTCCATCTCTGGCCTTCCTTTTCTTGGTAACTCAAATTTCTCTTTGCACTGTAAACAAAACCTCTTGTAAAATCCATAGACAAACTTCTGGAATCGATGCCAACAGCAGCACAATGGTGCTAGGAAAGGTCAAAGCTTCTCCAGGATCTACATGCACACACTTGTAGCTCCTCAAATTCCATACAGCTAGAAGAGGACAGTCCTGTTTTCTCTGGAAATGGATCACTTCACACTGACATCCACTCTCACCCTGATGTTCTCAGTCCCACTCCCTGCAGAGAGCACAGCTTCCATGGTGCAAATGGGTCACAGGCTCAGCACGACTCAGCTGGGTTCATTTAAAGCCCCCTAATCCTTACACACCCCTTTGGGGGAAGGAATTAGGAAATTCCCAACTGTGTTACATCCTTTTCCCTTCTGCTGTTCATCCTGACAATGATTCTCCTGAAAGAACAGAGCAAGTGCTCTGCAGCACTAGCAACAATCAGTCAAGGAACCAAAGGTGACATTCCCTTCATCTTTTGGCAACCTCTGTGCACTGGGGGTATCAGCTGGCACAGCTCACAGATGCAGGGTGTAGGTCACTGGCACTTTGAGAAGGAGAAAAGATGGAAACTGAAGCTGGGAAGGAGTCTGGGCTCTCCAGGTACCACCTGCCTTGGAACAGTTTCCCTCTCCTGAGAGCCACAGCAGTTTCATTTCTGTTCCCCACCTCCTCTTTCAGCCCCATCCAAAACACTTTATGGGTGGCCCTTAATGATGAAAGTCCTAAGCAGAGCCTTGGAGCTTTGCCCAATCCTGACCTTCCTCTGCTTTTCACCTGTTTCAAGCACCAGCTCAGGAACAAAGTGATACTTTCTTGCATTTTGCTTTGTTTTTCCCAATTGTCCCTGTCTTCAACACTCCTCTGTCTTCAAACATTATCTTCTGCCACCATCTACCCATCCAGCTCCCAAAACTCCTCCCAGGTAGATGATATTCCCTCCCATCTTGATGTATGTGCGTGATTTATCTTGCTTAAATGCAGAATTCTTCTACCTGCAGCAGGCAGAGGAAAAGAGGGAGTAAGTTTTCTTGTGGCTTGCTCTTTTACTTTCCTGCTGCTTTCTCTTTCCACTGTTCCAGAAAAGAAGACTGAATTCTTCAAAGGAGGCCTAAGCTCATTCAGCAGATATGGAGAGTCTATTGCCCTCATGAACACCAGTTAAATACATCAGAAAGGTCATGCTGACAGACTGTAGGGTTGGTATCCAGCTGTTGGAGACCTGAACACACCAGCTGTGAGGGCAGAAACTCTTTCTAACAAGTGCCATCAATATTCCTTCTCATGTGTGGGATGCTGTGAGGTACAGAATGCTAAATACCACCTTCCTCTGTTAAACGCCACTTTGCTATTCTGGTTCCAAAACTGCCTGCTTTAAAATTACAGCAAGTCCAGAACTCATGTCCATTAAGTCACCCAAGGCCATCATTCTTCTCTGCTCCCAAGTAAATCACTTATTTGCACGTAGCTTTGCCAATTCAGTTTTCAGAGGCACTTTTGTTGCTTCCAAGCTTATGTTCTGAGATGCACAGCCTGGGTCTGTTGTTGAGCTATTAGAAATGCTGCGGTCAGTTCTTCCCTGGAAATGCAAGTTCTAAGCTCAAGTTCTCTGCCCTTAGGTTATGTGGTGCCTGTTGCATCATTCCAGAGAAATGCACGTGCTTCAGCTCTCTGAGCATCTCCACTGTGTTTCTATTTCTATTTCAGTATCTCTTATTTGGGTGTTTTTCCTATGAATTCTGATGATGGTTTCTCTGGAAGTGGTACCATTTGGTCTTCTGTCCTCCACCCTTCTCTTTGTGCAATAAGTCATTACTGGACATCATTGTGTAATTTACTTGGGATCACTTCCCTAATCTAAAAATGCCATTCAGAATCCCGTATTCCAACATACAAAGTGATTATCAGGTGTACGCAGTTAACAGCACACAGTTTTGATTTTTTAAAATGAAAAATATTTTTATTGAAAAAACAAAATAAATAAACAGTAATGTTAAAAAAACAGGAAAGTAACTACTTCTTTTTTTTTTTTCCCAGAAACATTTCCAAAAGCTGCTTATTCTGTGAAAGAGAGTGTTGAATTTCTGACCAATGCTAGTAATCCTGCTCAAATGGAACTTCAGTTTTGTTCTTTCTGGAGGAACCTAAAATGAATTTTCTGTAGAGTTTAAAACTCATCATCACATTCATTTCATGTGATCTTGATTACTTTTTTTGACTCTGACTAGTACAGTGAAAGGAGTACAATGAATAAAGATGCTTTGAGATCTGTGCCAGAAATATATGAAGTGGAATGCTTTGCTTTGATACACAAGAGGAATTAGATGCAATTTTTAAATTCTTTTGAAAAAAGTATTTCCTTCCAGCAGATGCATAATGTTTGTTTACATAGAAAATTTAGTTGTGGATGTGTCAACAAACACAGTGTACTTCAGCAGCTGGAGTTACTACACAGTTTGTTTCTGCCTTCAGACACTGCTGGGTTTTGTTCAATAACCTACAGTATAGATAAAAATGGTATGTAGCAGCTGTCAAAAAGGCCTTGGGGGTCCTGTGGACAAGTCATGTATGAAGCAGCAAAGGGTCCTTGCAGTGATGAAAGTGAAGGCTCGGCGGCACTAGCTGACAATTACATCCAGCAGCCACAGGGGATTGATTACTGCCTTCTACTCGGCACTTGTGAGACCACATCTGGAATTCTGTGCCACGTTTTGGGCCACTCAGACTAAGAGAGAGATTGATAATTTGGGAGGAGAACATAAAATTTATTTCTGTTGGACTGCTCAATTGTAGAAATTGGAAGTATAAGAAATTGCTTGGACTATTCCACAATCCGTATTTTTACCTTGAAACTGAATTGCATTTCTTTTAGAAGGTGCAGTGCAGGGTATAAATTACGTTCACATGACCAGGAGCCAAAAAAATCCCAACCAGGTTCCTACAGGAACTATGTTCTTCCTTTGAGGTACTGAGTAACTGAGGCACTTAAGTGACATGTTTAGCCTCAAGGTACTTGTGCAGCAGCTGCTTCTCAGCTCATGCAGATCATGCTTCTCAGCACTTACTGTCCCCAGTAACTGGCTCACTGGGTTTTGGCCAGTTGCTTTGGTGATTCTGCTTTACATTTAGCCAGTAATAACAAACTTCACGACAACAGACCTAAAGATTTATCAGATTTCATTGAAAAGAACTTTGGCCTTCTCACAGCTGATCTCCTACCCGATCCTCAAAAGAATCCCTCTGGATGGAAGCCGAGGGTGCAGATTAGGACGCTGGAATGGAGGGGACAGCGGGTGTGACAATGGGGTGCTGCCCGTGCCACGCTGCCCGTTTTGGGAGACACTGAGTAGGCAGGAGTCGCCTCTGAGGCCATGTAAGCAGGTGCAGTTCCCACCTTGTTCCCCATGAAGGAAAAAGGGAACGACGCAGGTGCTCTTACCGGGCTGACCCTGAGCCCTGTGTCCCCTCTCTCCTCCCCGGGCCCAGAATGCGCCGCTGCTCTCGGCTTCTCCTTCAAGCATGAAAGGCTTTGACGTCTGCCCGGGCCGGCACTGCCCGCAGCGCAAAGTGCGGGGGGCGGTGCCGGGGCTGCCCCTCACGGGCGCTGCCCCTCACGGGCGCTGCCCCTCACGGGCACTGCCCCTCACGGGCGGGCGGGCACGGCGGCTCTCCCCGCCCCCGGGGCAGCGGGAAGGGGCGGCCCCGCCTCCGCCCTCCCGCCCCTACAAATCCCCGTTGTCCGGGCGGCCGGGAGGTAGCGGATCCTGAGCCGTGGGATGGAGGCGGCGGTGGGACAGCAGCGCTCTCTGCTCAGAGCCCTGGCCAGGCCCCGGCCCCAGGAGCGCCCCGGCTGCCCCCCGGACCCCTCCGCGAAGGCCGAGGCGCGGGTGCTGGTCATCAACACGGGAGGCACCATCGGCATGGTGCAGGATGTCAAGGGTGAGGGGGCGGCCGCGGGGGTGCCGGGGGTGGCCGCGGGGAGCGGGGCTGGCCGTGGGGCTGGGGCCGGGGCTGCCTTGGCACGGCGCGGTCGCGGGGACCCGGCGCGGTTTGCGGTGCAGCATCGCTCCCTCTAATCCCCGGCTCCCGTGAGCTGGTTCACACGGGAGCTCAGCTGATGGGCATCCTTGTGAGCGTCACAGCGAGCAGCAGCGGCTTTTGGCAGAGGACAACGTGTTTCCTGCAGCGTGAGTCCTTTCTGCCCTACCTCGCGCACTGAAAATGAAACCAACGTAATCGCACTAGTCATGCAGGCTGTATTTAGCCCTAAATGAGCTCCTGTCAGCGGCCACCCAGAGAGCGTGTGCCTGGCATTCCTGCTGGGAAGAGCGTGGGCCGCTGGAGCTGGTGGCCGTGACAAGGATTTTCCAGTGGTGACCTGGTAGCGGATGCAAATGTGGCAGCTGCCAGGTGTCAGGATAAGCGAGATCGGATGCAGTGTCAGTCACCTGCCGTGGGATAGATTTCTGCTGCTCTCCCACCGGCTCGTGGCTTCCCTGATGAAATCACTGTAGAGTTCTGCCTTGCCTTACCTTACCGAGGGAGGGGGAGACTTTGATGAAAAGACTAGATATGCCAAATTCTCTCCCAGCAGCTGGAAAATGTTTACATCCAAAACTGAACACTGAGATGTGTCAGTATAATGCCTGCATTTTATCTGAAGCCTTCTTGGATACCTACACGTATATGCTGTGTGTTTTTAGGTGCCCCTAAATGTCAGCAGATAGGAGCCCAAACTCACCTGACCCCTCCACAGGCCCCCAGTCCAGCAGCTGATTGGAGTGGCACCTAAGCATCCCTCCATCATCACTCAATAGGCACAGATCCCGAGGGATACTAGAAACATCAACCCACTAATGTGTCTGGGGAAAAAACGGATTTCAGTCAGGTCTGACTTGCAGCAGGGCTGTGTGCTTGCCAGCGTTGGATTAAAGGGAAACAAGGTATCATAAAGAGTGGGAGTGAGAGGTAAAGTCCTGTTTTGAAGAATATCTGTTTAGTTTCTTTCTTCATTTACTTGGAAGGCAGTGGAGCATCCCAGGGCTTCCACAGCTTATGTCTGTCTACAGATTCAAAAGCATAGGTGCTTGTGATCCCTTCTACAGAGTTTTGTGTCCCTGGCTGAAATACTGTCTCTGCTTCTTATTTGTAGGATTAAAACACTTGGGGCTTCACCTTGGAGCTTTCTAGACTTGATTTTTTTCAAATACATGTCCTTTATTCTCAGGAGACAGTGATTGACTGATCCTTATTATTGTAATAAAGATGCTATAAGGTGTTCTTTGTTTTTTATGGCTGTCATCTTTGTTTTTAATCTGTCAAAGTTGTAAAAAATAAGTCCGTATTTTAATGCCATGTGCTGACTTGCCTTTCTCAGTTTGCATTGTTTATACTAAAACAATTTCCTACTTCTATTGCCTCAGCCTTCTGAATGCCTCTTTCAAGCAAATAAATTATGATCACGTGTCCTTTAATGAATGAACTTTACAACCTCTTCTCATCTTGTATGCTTTCTTTCCCTTTTGCTTAACAAGTGTCAGTCATTAAAGCATGTGCAAACACTCTGACAGTTATGATCCAATGATACAGATTTTCTGCATCCTGGGTGGGGCTGACCTGCTTTTCATACCCACATCTAGCTGCAGAGCAGCCAGAGTACCTCTTTCAGAATATTTGGCAGTCTTAGTGTTCAGACAGAAGTTAGTGAAAGGGCATGGGAAAGGCAGCATGCTTCAAGGGAAGATACAATAGATGCTCATTTCTTTTGTTTATCAGTAGATGGAAAGTGCCTGTTTACAACCCTTCCTAGAACTACAAGTGTTTTACTTCAAGCATAGTGAAGAGAAGTAATTCTTCTGGCAACTCCAGCACGTCTTGGAAATTCTTATTGGAATTTCTGCACACCTACATTACCTGTGCAGGAGTCATGTTCATGGGAAGAATAGTCTGTTTCAGTTTATGTGACTAGGATGACAAACAGACTCAGGTGCAGACTCTCTCAGTATTCATGTTTTTGCTGTCAAGCTACTTCAGTGCAATTTTCAAGTTTCTTACTCCTACTTATTTCCTCCTACATTAGTTTCTTTTGGCTTATCAGTAGCTCATTTCAGAAAGAGAACCTTACAGCACTCCAGAATGAGGTTACTGTGATAGTGATCTTTCCATCAAGTTTGTGCTGGTGCCTTCAGGAAGATCTTTTCCTTGTGCATGTGGGGCTAGCTTTTACCTGTCAAAGGTAAAAAAAAACAAAAACAAAACCACAAAAAATCCAAACAGATCTAAGGTAAATAGCCTTAGAAATACTGGAATAGTCTACTTAGGTAGCTTGGCAGGTTATTTGTGTGTGATTTTTTAGACATACTAGATTACCAAAGGAATAGCTACCATAGTCCAAACCTTTTTCTGTTTGAAAACTGTGTACTTCACTTCTGAAAGCTCCAAGTAATGTAACTGCTGCAATTACTATATTCTTCCGGTTCTCTGCAGCAGAACAGGTTGTAGGGTATTTTGTTTGGCATGTAACTATAAGTGTTTAGTTATCTATAGCACCAGAGTGAAATCAGAGTCCTGGACTATAGGTGAGACAAAACCATGATTGTATTCCTTGGCCACAGGTGCCTGTTTGCCATTCTGCTTTTGTCCACCTGCTCTGTGATGCCAGGGCTGGCCAGCTGACAAGAGACAGGACAGAAGTTGATGAGAGCAATTTGGTCAAGTCACACAGCCTGCCTCTTCTCTGCAGGGGTGAAGTTGCTTCAAATACTTGGTCAATAAGCTTGGCTCACAAAAGCTGTTTTCCATGCATAATAAAGTAGAAGTGTTCTTAAAGCTGTTGCACTTGAGTTCCCCCGTGTTTGCTTCTTCAAGCTGTAAAGCAGAAATCACTGCTAGATGTGGATGCATGTGAGGGGCTGTCTAGGTTGTAAGTGGGTCGTCTTGGATACATCTGCAGAATGCCTTAAAAAAAAGGTTTACATTCAGTGCAAGCAATTATGAAAAAAATCCTGACAGATTTGTGATTAAGAGATGAAGAACTGCTGTTTATAGAGAAGGGATTAAAGAATATTAACATACATCAGGTTTCCAGTTCCTGTGGCAAATACAAAAAATAAACAGTCTAATCCACTGTCAATATTCAGAACAAGATGAACACTGGACAGAAGAATAATCAGAAAACACCCAGGAAACACTTGAAACTGGGCTGCATTTCTGAGCCAAAATGATTCAATGCCCAAGAACAGCAGAAGTGGCCATTTGTGACTAAGCTAGGAACATCCTTAATAGGAAAAGCAGGGATTATAGCTGAATGAATGAAACATCCAAGGCTTTGAAAGTGTTTTAAGTATATTTTGTAAAACAAAGTATTCTGGCAGAAATCCATTCAAATGCTGTTGCTGTCCTGTGAGGAAGTTGGCTATGAAGAGGTCTCCCTCTTAATTTAAGGCAAGCCAGGAGGGAGATCAGGGAGTTCTTAAGGATTTTTCCATCAGCTTGGAAAGTAAATGGGAAAAGCTAGAAATACTATTGAAAATATTCTCTGTGTTTAAATATTTGAAATAAACCTTGCAGTTTGAAGGTGAACCAAAAATAATTGGAGGTGCTAACTTGGATGAGAATCATGTTTAAATAAAAAGAACTAGGAAATAGGAGAGAATTCCCTGGCTTCAAATTAGAAATGACTAGAACTAATAGAAGTAGAATAATGAGGTTTAATAGTTTGTTCACCATGTAAACAGGTGATATGAAACTCAGATTAAACTGAACTTGACAGTAAAATCTTGAAGTCCAGAAGGAAGTACCTCTGTTGGAAGTTCCTTGAAAGAAAACTGTCTCAGGAAGTCAGACTTCAGAAAAACAGGGTGGCCTCTGATTCTGGATGCCAGGAGTGTTGCTGTCACTCCTGAAACAGGGTACTGGAAGGTGAGTTGCAGGTTAGGTGCCCAGGTGAAATCAGTTCTGTGATGCTGAGGACCGTAACATCACAACATTAGGTGCCTTTCTTGCTGGCAGGGAACAACATGCAGATTCCCACTGTAATCCTGGATACAACCAGGACACCTACAGGTCCACCAAACACTAAATGTGTTCTTAGGCTAGGTTTAACAGCAGCTGTTTTAGGGTCTCTGCTACAGACAGACCCCATCATGGGCAGGAAGAGGGAGAGCAGAGTTTGAGATGCATCCCCACTTTTAACTTTTTTCTTTTCACAGATTTATGCACCTTTTTACCTTTTGTCAGTTCAGATGTTTAGTTCTAAACCTGCTAGTGGAAAGTACCTAGTATGTATCACAACTTGATAGTACAGAACAATGCTGGATGCTTTTTAAGTCTTCTACTACCAACTACTGGTAGTAGTAATAGCTATGGAAAATGTGAAAGAGAATGGTAGGTTTCTGCTACAGTTACAAAAATTGGCTTCCTGTCCTTGCTTCTGATAAGTATTTGCAGACAAGCAACAATGAAAAACAGGTAAAAGCATAAACGTTTGCTGTGTAGGAGATTTGAAACATTATTTCTCTTAAATAAAGGATTTATCTATTTCCAGTCAAGAAAAGAATAACTGCACGAGTATTTATTAATGTTCATTTTTCATGGTTTTAAACTGGCAGTAGACTGTTTAATTTGGAAAGATGGGAAAACTGCTGTGTGACTTGTCTTCTTCCCTCCTTACCATGCCACTCCTTCCATCCCTGCTCCTTTATTTACTGCCTTTATTCTTTGCTTTTAAGGGCTTGCTCCAGAGGCCAATAAATTAGTAAACAGCTTGAAAGCAATGCCGATGCTGCACGATGAGGCGTATGCCCGGGAAACAAAACTGAGCGACTCCCATGAATTCCCAGAGAATACGTTGGTGCTCCCGTAAGTTCACCTTCATTGGGCAGAGGAAGGGTTAGGATGTGTCTTGTTATTTTTTGGGTAATTACCTCTCTAGACATGAAGAATCTAGAATGAGATTAGCAAAAATGATTATATTAGTTTAAAAGAAAAAAGTCCACCATATTTGATGTGATAGAAAATATGTGTTTGGGATAGATTTGCAATGAAGTGCCTAGAACTGCCTGAGAAATAACTTTCGAATTAGGCAACAAGTAACCATTCTGGGAAGTCTATTCCTGTTTTTTTTTTTCTTTTTTGTATATTAATTTGCTGCTGTGCAAACATACAAGTATTCTACATAAACTAAGCAAACTCTATATACAGCTCCATGTGAATTATCTTCAGCATATGTCTGAAAAAGTGGCATGTAATTAATACATCTGTGAGTAGGCCTCATGCTATAATTCTGCAGGCCTTCTGTTTTTAAAAGCCCTAAAAGCTGATTGTTTTTCCCAAATTTATGCAACATTATGATAATAAGCAATGGGTTTATAATTAATCTGCAGTGATTCTTAACTGCTGGGCAATGATTAATAAGCTTACGGGTTTTATTTAGAGGGCAGTATGCTAATTTGAAATATTCCCTAGCTGTGATGAATGACTGTGCCCCTGTAAACGTGCTAACTTTGCACAAAGGATGATTTTACACAGTTTCTCAAAAATAAATGGGATCATCACTGGTTTTCTATAAGAGTAAAAATGGATATTCAGTAATCTTTAAGGAGAAAACCAGGATATTCAAAGAAAATAAAAGGTTTATGAATTTTTTCTACTTTGTATTAAGGTCTCACTATAAAGCTAAAAGTAACCACTTAAAACGCAGATAGCAGGAAAAGGAGTAAAGGAAAAAAACTAATGGACACCTGGTGCAGTAGTATTTATATGAATATACAGTTTGTGTTAAAGGTGATGCTTACACTAAGAAAAATGGAGCTGTATTATGATACTGTGTCTGAATAACTTTTAAATACTTAAGGGATTAGAAACATAGCAAAACTACACTAATATACCCATATGAGTCCTAAATATACTTCTCCTGGCACATCTTTTCCTGAAAACCAGAAAAACTTAAAACAATCATTCATATAAAAACCCCTGAGGTTTAAAAACTAATCTTGTCTTGTTTTTCTGGCACTGCTGAATGCTGTTTCTGGAGGCTAGTTATGGCAATTTGCCATGTTGTCTTTTATGCTAACCAGGTGATATTTTAACTAGGTGGTTGAGAAATATTGTGAGTTCCTGAGGGGAGAAGATTTTGTTAACTTTTTATATCAGTGTGTAACATTAATATAAGAGGAATGAAATTATCTTTTTAGAGAGAGGTATCAGAAGTTGAAGACAGGGCTGGTTTCTGGTATCAGGATGTCATGTTTTATTTAAACAGCATATACTCAGGAGAGCTTTCTTGTCACTGATTTTCAGGAACAGACTTCCGAAGTTACTCTTAGCATGTGTAAATATGATATCCTGCAAGGCAGTTTTTCATGTGAAGTCTGACTTCTTAGGTACAGGATGTCAGTTTAAACAAATTGTTTAAATGCTCTCTCTGCTGTATGCAACAGTCTTACAGGCTTCATAGGGGGAATGAGTCTACAGATTTTATTGGAAGTCTCAGGTGACTCAAAAAAGGGAAATACTTCACCCAACTCCAAAAAGGATAGAAAGGAAGACCATGGAACCCACTGACCTGTCAGCCTCCCCTCTGTGCCTGGGAAAGTCATGAAATAGATCTTTTTAAAAGCTCTGCTAATGCACATGGAGGACAGGAAGGAGATTTTAGCTATCACATCTTTACCTAGACTTCTGTAAAACCTTTGATATGGTCCCCTACAACATTCTTTTCTCTAAATTGGAGAGAGATGGATTTGATGGGTGGACTGTTCAGCAGATGAGGAATTGATTGGATGGTTACAGCCAGAAAGTGGTGGTGAATGACTCAGAGTCATGGTGGACATCAGTGACAAGTGGTATTTCTCATTGTGACCAGTGTTATTTAATATCTCCATTAATGACGTGGATGGAGGGACTGAGGGCAGCCTCAGCAAACTTGTAGATGACACCAAGCTGAGTGGTGCTGTTGGCACACCTGAAGGGTGGGATGCCATCCAGACAGACCTGAACAAGCTCAAGAACTGGACCCATGTGAATATCATGAGATTTAACAAGACCAAGTGCTGGTGCTGCACCTGGGTCAGGGCAACCCTGGTATCCATCCAGGCTGGGAATGAACAGATTGAGAGCAGCCCTGCCCAGAAGGACTTTGGTGGTGGATGAGAGGCTGGATATGACCCAACAATGTGCACTCACAGCCCAGAAACCACCTGTATCTGCCTCCCAAGTTGTATTTATTATTAAATTAAATTTAGGTATTTATGCTTTAAACTACATCACGCCATGAACTTCTAAACTTGGAATTAATTTCCAGATTTAAGACATTTTTCACCTAGACTGGGAGATGGGGAGGAAAAGTGTGAAAACTACTGATTTAAATAAAAAATCAGAAGTGATGAGATGATATTAATGCTAAGATATTTTTTTCCCAATTCTCTTTCTTCATAGTCTCTCTAAGCAAAACAAGAGAATTTTTTACACAATCCTTGAGCTCTCGCCACTGCTTGATTCTTCCAACATGACACCAGAGGACTGGGCCAAAATTGCAAAGAAACTTGAGGTACAGTGATGTGGGATAAGAATTCATTTTTCACTTAAAAAACCCAGCAGTATATTTACTGATAAAACACTTCAGTAGTGTTATACGTATATATTTGTTTCTTTAAATGTAAAGTACCTTAATTAGTGACCTGCAAAGTAAGAAGTACTGTGCTTGCAAAGTTTGCAGAATTTTTATTTCATTTGAAAATGTTGTAAACTCCTTAAAGTTATATCATTCTTCCAAGGATGAGCCATGCCATAATTCCAAACAATAAAATAAAAAGAAAAATTGCAGCTGTGATTGAATAAGGTATGTAATACATAGGTTGATGTGTCCTAAAATATTTACTTGAATTTACTGTCCAAAAATGTTGAATAAAATCCTGTTGTGTGGGTAAATTTGCTGAAGGTTATGTAGTTACACATCATTTGAGTTTTCAAGTAACTTAATAGTTGGCTATTTACATAGAAAATAATTTAATGTTTTTTTATGCCTTTCTTGCTCTGGGTACACATAGACTAGACTAGCTTTGGCTTTACAACCAGTAGAAAAAATTGCTACAATGGTTAGGTTTTCCACAGTGGAAATGTTTAAAGCCCTAGGTACTTCTGCATATATAGATGAACTCATTACATCCTTCTCTAGAATAAAAAAAAAAATAAATCAGCATTTCTGTGTTCCTGTCCCTTGTTTAAACTTAGCTGTGTGCTTTTAACAAATGCAAAACTTCAAAACACTTCAAATGCTTCACACCAGGAGTTCATACATAGCTGACAGAAATAACTAACTGTGGGGCTAGGAAGATACTGCTCTTCCCCTCTGTGACAGTGGGCTGTATAGTGTAAATTCTCTTCTTCTACCACGCTGTAGCAATGCATGTGAACAGTTCAATAATGCAGGGAATAATGCTGAAGATTTCAGGTCTTTCACCTTCAGGCTCTCTCATCCTGAAATCACCAGACTTGGGAGGTGGCTTGTCCTATCAAATGCATCTTGCCCAGGCAAAGCAGAGATGGAGCTGGTATGTACATGGAAAGTCTCTAGGATGGAGCAGGGGTGCAGCTGGAAAAAGCCCAGGGCCAAGAGAAGGCAGAAATCCATGCTGAACAGGAGAGAATTTACCTTTTTTCCTTACTGGCATATTAGTTTCTATTACAGAAGAAAGTGGGGGTTTTTTGATTCTTGTACACAGGTTCTCTGTATGTCCAGTTTGTGTAATCCAAGTGAGTGGAGAAAGCAAGAGAGTGCTGAGAAGACAAAAAAAGAAACCTTTTCAATTCTCCAGGTTGTGTACAGACACTGCCACTTTGTGTTCATCTTGGACATGTGCCTGCCACAACTGTAACATGCTGATGATTTTCTAGACTAAAACATTCTAAGATGTCTCTGTGGAATATCTCCTTAATTGACACCCTGATTTTTTCCCTTATCAAGCTAAAACTAGTTCTGTTATTTTCTTTTGCATCTAATAAGGCTGAAAGTACTTGTGAGTGTGCTAATTTAGAGAGGATAGGTGGTTATTTCTATGATCTGGGCCCTTCTTGAAACCTCCTTACCTTGTTGGTGCCTTGGTGAATGGCTGTGGCATGGTTTTTGCATCACATAGTAGTTTGGCCTGTAGAAAGACCTTGCAACACTGGCAGATGTTGTGTTGGCTTGGTTAATTAGAGATAAGCAGAAACCCTCTGAAACTTCCAGTAGATAGCAGCAGGTAGACAGACATGAGTATAAGTGAAGAAATAGCAAAAGGACAAGCGGTAACCTACAAATGAGTTTGGAGGTGACCTTATTATCATGAGGTGCCAAGTGTGTGTGCCTAGTGTAACATGAGGAGTGTAATTAAAAAGAAATCTTGTTTAAACCTCTTTTTCCTCCCCATGCTGGCACTTCATATATCAGTTTAGAGTTCTGTGTAATCCTTTCCACATAACCAAGTTACATCAGAGACATCAGTGAGGTGAACCCTGCAGTGTTTGCTATATCCATCATTCTTAAAGTAGCTGAACCAATTCCTTTTTCTTCCAGAAGACAGCAGATAACTATTCTCACAGGATGAGCAGTATGATTCATGCCTTTTCATTAAAAAAAACCTCACCTCTTGTGTGGAATTGTATGCAGATTGAAATTTTTCTAAAATTAATTTTGATAGTGTATGTGTCTGATAAAGGGCCTTCTCAAAAACCAGCAGGTGAATCTCCATTAATAAACAAGAAGCCTCTCCCCCAGGTTCTGCTATAGAAAGGATGGCTTTCCATCAGAAGAGGGCACTCTGACACTGGTAGTTTGCCTGTCTGCCGTGGATTAAATGGACTGTTTTTTCCCCTATATCATGAGAGCCCTGGTTTGCCTAATCTGCTCCTGTAAATGGTGTAATCCCTAAAGTAAAATCGGCAACAAGAAATCAGACTATACGACTAATTTGCATATGTTAACATTCCTGTTTAAAGCCATTGCTAAGCTTTTCTTAATTAGGAGTCTTCTGGTTTAAAAACGCTGCATTAATATGTATACACAGAAGAATCTCTTTGACTGTTCCATAATCAGAATTATGGAACAGTCAAAGAGATTGTGGCTCTAGTGCTTACTGTCCGATTAACCCTTATTTGTATTTAAACTGGAAACAGAGCAAGTTTAGGAGGAGTTGTGTGTGCAGTACCCTATAAGGCATTGTGCTGTTATCTGCATCAGTGGAAGTAAAGCCCTGTGTACCTCACTTGCTTTAACAGTGTGAAAACTGTCTCTCCACCTCTAGGAGCACTATGAGAAATACGATGGTTTTGTGATCCTGCATGGTACTGATACTATGGCCTACACAGCTTCAGCCCTGTCCTTTATGTGTGAGAACCTGGGAAAAACAATTGTTCTGACAGGATCTCAGGTAATGGATTATTTTGAAGTTGAAGCAGGAATCCTCACTTTTGGTTCTTTTATGCAGAACTTGCCTGTATCATGATTATCACTGTACTGCTTAGCAGTGCAGGCCAGGCCCCTGGCCAGGGTGAATGGTCATAGTGCTGACAGAAATGAGTGAGAAATGATGGGCAGCTGAGGATCTGCCCCATAATTTTATCATTAATGACTTCACAACTCTGTACCAAATCAGACCAGGGGTTCATTATGTCTGGGGCCAGATGCTTCAGAGAAAGACATAAGAGCCTGTCATTGGCCATTGTGTATTAATTGGTTTATGTGAGAAGCATTTTTCCAGCCTCAGGTGGCCACTGGATGTCATCTGTCTTTTCTTTAAAAGCCCTGAAGCTTAGTATTTTTTACTTCATCAGTTGTTATCTCAACTTATGTTACTAATTGTTGCATTCTTTATAATTTTAAAAAATAAACTTAAAGCATTAGATGCATTTTCGATCATTTCCATTCCACAGAACATCTAATATGCTCTGTTTCCTTTCCTCTAAAGACTACATTTATTAATTTTTATTCTCTTAGCTGGAGATCAGCCCTTTGCATATTGTTTGAGGGGGAGGGGTTGTCTTACTAGAATAGCTTGCTTGAGTGTAAAATACTGCTCTAATCACAAAGGAAAGATGAAACATCACATTGTAAAATTCCCCTCCCCAGTCTCATAACTTCCCTTTCACATGTGGTCTATTTGAAGTCAAAATACAAGTCTAGGAAGGAGTAGGCTCCCGCTTGCTGTCTTGACATGGAGCAGCCTAGTCATGATACATCTGTCAAGGTTTTGCTTTCTTTTTGGTTTTATTGCTTGGAGATCTAGCTGGCATATTATCCAGCAAGGGAGCATGTGTTTTACTTTTTTAATAATTGCTGAAAGAAGCACTCTCTTTTAATAAAGAGGCAGTCTGAAAATGTGTGGAAATCATTGCTCAGCAGACTAAAATTCTGTTTTTAATCTTGCCCTTTTCTGTCAGTAATAACCTGCTGGCTCAGTTTTACTATGCTATGAGGAAAGATGGTGCAAGAGAGCTGTTGTGAAGTCCATAGTCACAGTTCTGTGTGTTCTGGGGGTGTTGCTTTTTCTCTCTATCATCAATTCTCCTATGCTCAGTCACTTTTAACTTTGCCTACTTGTTAGTTTTGATATTTTTCTTGAAGCAGTGTTAATATTCTTAATCATATTAGAAAAATCTCTGTATTAGTTTTTAAGTACTTAAATTACAAAATTATGTTAAACAGAGAGAGAAGTCTTGCCATCTGCTGCAGTCTAAAATAGTTTGGGTGAAGAAGGAAAACTTTTTTTGTCATAAGTCATTGTTACATAAATTATTCATGTATTTGTATTGCATAAGTTGGACTAATTTTTTATGCTGTGTAGGCTTTACATAAGGGCCAGGGTGTAATTCCAATCTCTGCTCTTCAGGTGCCCATTTATGAGCTGCAGAATGACGGCCGCGACAACCTTCTGGGGGCACTGCTGATGGCTGGGCAATTTGTGATTCCTGAGGTCTGTTTACCTGGGAAGACCATCTAAGAAGCTGTATTTCTCTCTCTAGCCAGGACACAAATACTCACTAAATATCCAGTAGATAGTAAGGAATTGCATTTAAGCAGGAAGATGAACAGATTCCAGCTGAGGTAGTTGCATGGCAAAGCACTTGCTGTTCTCACATTGATCATATTCCATTTGCCCATACACAATCTAGAAAGACTCTCAAGTCTGAAATGTATGATGCAGAAGACTTGAAACTAGAGGTTCTCTTGCAAATGTGTGGGATCTGAAACACTTGTAAGTCAGTTTTTTAATGAATGTTACTTTGATGTTCTGTAGTCGCTGTAGAATGGTAGGAATGTCTTCTTGCTCTGTTCCTGAAGACTGAAGTGTTGAGGGTGATACACCTGATGAACATGGAGGTACCTCCATAGTCTCAGCACCTTGCTGTTTGTGCTGTGCAGCCCAAAACACAGAGAGAAAATGGGTCAGGTTACACCTTATTTTACTTCTGCCATGCTCCCAAAGCCAGTTCTTGTAAGACAATAGCAACAGCTGACTGGCCAAGATCTTAATAACTGATAACAGCTTTGAGGTATCTCTTTTCCTTCAAGTTGACAAACTTTAATAGACTTGAGAAGGAACATACTTATTTATGTGTGGTAACTCTAGGAAGTTATCCTCTTTTTCACCAGGCCTTTTGTTATGTTTTGGACTCTGAATTTATACATAACTGATGAATTTATTAAAATGTTCACACGGTTTCTTTCCTCTGAAATGGACTCAGGCAAATTTGCTGTCTCCTAAGCCTCATGAGAGGATTATGAAACTAGTTAGCTCTTAACTTGTTTTGTTCTTAAATTCTTAAACCAATGTGTGACAGATGTGCCAACACTTTTTGAGAGGGTTAGACTTGTAAACATCTACTAGCCTCTGAGTTGCTTTAAATATTTAGAAAACACTTTATAAAGGACAGACTACAGTATTTATCTACTGCATCTTTTAATTACTGGCTTATTCATAGACCTGTTTCTTTACTTGTCTTGCAGGTGTGCCTGTATTTTTATAATAAACTGTACAGGGGAAATAGGGTGACTAAGGTGGATGCTGGGAGTTTCAATGCCTTTTCCTCACCTAACCTGCCTCCACTTGCAAATGCTGAGGTTGATATTACAAGTAAGCAACATCATCTCTTAAGCTGTGTAATTTATGCTGCATGCAATAGAACTGTAGCTGAAAAGAACCTGTGCTTATGTAGTTGAAATGCCATTTTTAAAGTCAAATATCTTTGAAAGTCCTGTAGTTTGACTTCACTTCCTCTGCTCTGAATCTGTTTAAATATTAGTAAGGCTGAGACTTTGTGACTCAACTGCATTTATCTATTGAATATAGATGTAAGCTAGACTGACTGACTAAAGATCCAGACTAACTAGAGGGAATGTTGCCCCTGTGTCAGGAAAACACTTGGTCTAAAGATAAAATGAGGGAGTTAGGACTGAAAGAACAAAGAGTTTCATCTCATTAATGAACATGCTGGGCTCTGAAATCAGGGAAAAAAGTCATTGCAGCTTCAACAGATTCTCTGTTGAATGTCATTGTGTAAGATGTTTTACTGGATATTTAGGACCAGCCTGAACTGCAAAGACACTGACAACAACAGACCTAAAATATGTGAAGTTTTTTTTTCCCCAAACTTACTCAGACTCCCTGTAATTTTTCTGTGGCTGTTTCTTAAGGAGGGCAAAAACTACCTGAAGCTTTCAGTACCCATTTACAAAGTCATTAGATGACTGTTCATGGATAAATGGCACCCTTTCTTTGGAGATGGGAGAAGAGAGACACATTTGGAATCTAGCCAAATGAGGAGTTTCCAGAAAGCATCCTAAAGGGCAGTTTTAAAATAGTGAGCTGCTTTTGTATAGACTAGGTTTTAAAAAGGAGTTGGACTTGGTGACAGATTCCATTATTAGAAAAAAAAAAAAAAAAAAAGGGAACAGGAGGTGTGTTCTGAATCCTTCAGTTAAATGCCATTAGTGGCAGTAGGAGACCTAGCACTGTGCCATGCAACATGCCATTCTGAATAGATTCTACTGCTACAGAAAGATGTTCTGCAATCTGGAAAAATAAACTTCTCCCACCTTTTGAGTGGGAGTCACTTAACAAAGTTTCAGGATCAAAGTTGGTAGCAGCCAGATACAAACTGAGGAAGCCAATGAAATACTGTAGCTGTAAGACATCTCTCAGGTAGAGCCTCTGCCACTGTTGAGCTGTGTCAAATAGGATGTCTGTGAAATCAGCGGAAATGCTCACAGCTGATTGTTGTAGTAAACATGAGAATCTTCCTTCTTGGGTTTTTATGAACTGCATCAAACAGGGTATGAATAAATTCCGTTTACTGGCTGATCAATAATGAAATCAAGCTGCAAATTGCATGTTATTCCTCTCTTGGATTTGAATGAACTGTTTTGTGATTCCTTGTCTAGAATAGAAAAATGAGAAAGTTATTAAGCACTTCCCTTGGCCCATATTGGGACCCATTATATTTTCAGTAAATGCCTCATTGGGATCAGTGGGGATTTCTGATTTAAAAACTGATGGTGTGATAGGCTCAATTTTTATTTGCTTCAGTTGATTACCCAGTTTGGGTAGCATCATTTATCCAAGATGACAGTGTCACTATTGAAGGATTGTTTCATTTTGAAAGAACATAGTTTATAGTAAGGGCAATCTACTGGTGCTGTTTTATTTTGTCCAAAGTAATTGTTTGAAACATTGCTGTCTCCCTTGAGTTTGCTTGTACAGTCCTTGTATGAAGCTTTCATGGAGACAAGGAGCCACTTGGGCTTTTAAAAACAAACCAAACAAATCTAGCATCTTTTAACTTTCTTTTTTTCAAATGACTTTATATAATATGTCTTAATCCTCCTGCAGACAGGGCTGACTCTGGCTGATTCAGCATTATGAAGAGCAGCCTGAGGATGCCGGGAGGAGTAGGCCATGTGCAGATACTCTTCCTGTGGTTCTTTGGTTCTAATAAGGCTGGGAATGAAAATTCCAGGGAAGCAGAAGGGGAGGGGTGGCAGGGTGGAGGAAGTGGGAAACATAGTGGGATCACAGGTTGGTGCACAGGAATGCAGACTTGCTGTTCATGGCTCAGCAGAGCATATAAAGGCAACAGTCTTACTTCTGAGCTAGTGGGGAGAAGGAGAAGCTTAGTCCTGTTTCCTCCCCTACCCTTTCAGCTCTCTTCTGCATTTATGATACCCATTTCTTATCCTGTTCCCTTTTTAGATGAGGCTCCCAGTGGATTTCTAATCGTGTAACTGGCTGTGTTCTCAGCCAGATCCTTAGCTGTGTTAGCAATGCCTAGGAGTTGTGTTACCCAGTTCTAGATGAGTAAGTGTATCAACTTCCTCAGGCTTTTCGGCTTAGCACAAGAAAATCCTGTAAGAAATGAAAAAATTCTAGCCCAGTCCTGAGCTAAGAAACCCAGTGCTGATGGGAGATACTTTTGCAGCAGAATCAGAAATCTCTGTATGAAATGGACAGTGTAGAAATAATAAAAAATATTTCTAAAATCTCAAAGCTTATCAGATAAAATACATTATTTGATTTCTGCCATATTTTGAAAACAGGAGAGACAGGGAAGACTATGTCTCTTAAAATCTGTAAAAATTCTCAATACAATTTGTAATTGATTGCTTTATTCTTGATTGTTCTGGTGAAGCACACATGGAACTTACTTTGTTACTGTGGCTGGACTTTCTTCATCACACATGCATGTAACCTCTGGGAGTGGTGCACATGTACAGGACCATATGATGAGAGACAGCCTGTTCAGGGGCCAGAGCCTGTGTGATTGTGTGTGCAGATGTGGCACAGCAACAGACAGCTAGAAGGCCCTTACGGGCTCATGTACCCATAAATCTTATTAGAGAGAAGCTATTAGTCATTGGCCAAGTGTGCATCTTGGTTGGTTATTTATATAGAAAGCCCAGGTCATTTATGTATGAAGGCATATACCAGCTCTCTTCACTGGGGTGCTTTTGGTCCTCATCCCTGCTCCCTTCTAAGCAGGAATCTTGGTTGTTGCAATGACACCAGTCAGTTTAAATAGTCACTCCCAAAGATGTAAGTTGATTGTTTTATAAAAAACTGCCAAGAAAGGGGGTCTGTGCTCGTTTGCCTCCTGCAGGAGTTTGCAGCCATAGGTTGCCCTGTGCTCCCCACCCCTCGGCTGCTGCCGTGAATCGCAATGAACGCTGGGGCAGTTTATATAATGGTAGGGCTCGCCCGTAGCCCTCTAGAGAAAGATGAGAAGAGAGCACTGCTGTTTGTCTGCAGCTCTGCAATCAAGAAAAGCTGTATTTCTTGTTTGATTTCATAACTTGGAATTCAGTCACCACTCCTAAGGGAGGTGTCGCTCTGAGTTGCTCCTCTCCTGTTATAAGTTGAAACCTGCACTGTGGCATATGCTCTGTTTAACAGCAGGGGGGTTTGCTGCTTTCTGGTCTGTGTAGAGTTACTTTTATTTTAAGTCAGGTTTGGGTTTTTTTGCACTAACCCATCACCCTATTTTGTGTATGTGTGTGAATAAAGCTGCATAAGAGAAGGATGTAATTTTTTGACAGTAATTTTAGAGGTTATAGTGTTTGATATGGAGGAGGAGATTGGAAATATCAGACTATTGTTTATGTGATGTTTTGGTTTGGAAGAATAAACTGAAGGCCTTAATATCTTGAATGTAGTCTCCTTAAATAAAGCAATCTTTCCCAAGCCATTATGAGTATAGAATGTAAACAGCCATTACTTCTTTATTTTATGTACACTGCTTTAGAAACGTTCCTTCTTCTGTGCCACACCAGTAGCTAGCTTGTGTTTGTTCCTCACTTCTGTATCCACATTTATATGATGCATTGTGCTGTATCAATTAAACTCTTCACAAGCACAGGCCGCCCAAATCAGACGAGGTTACCATTTCCTGTGCTGTGCTGAAACTGAATATCCCTAATTAATCACTCTTATCCATAAGATAAAAAAGAGTTGTGAACACCAAGAGATGCAGCTTTTTGTACTTCATTTGCTTACATATGGGTTTCTTACTTAAGAACTGTTAGTTATTTTTATGTTCTTGGGTTTTTTAACTTAACAAAAATGATTGCTATGTGCTAAGACACAGCACAACAGCTGGTTTATTTAGTACAATGAAGATGCTTGAACTTACTTATGTGACATAAATACTGTTCCTTTTTGGGGATGTAAAATTTGAGATGGAGGATGCAAAAGGTGTGTTGTAATTTCTTTTTTCCCCTCTATGGTGTCCTGCCTCACTTACAACAGTTCTGAGTAAATCTGAGATTAACTTGGTCTTCTATGTATATTTGTTTGTCTTTGGCTCTTGCATCACATTTGCCTTTTGTTCTGCCTTTTAGACTGGTTTGGCAAATGGAAAATTGACATCTGTGGAGTCTGCAGCACCAAACACGTTATGTAGGCTGATGAGGTTCATGACCAAGCGAATGTTAACTCAGGGGCAGGGCAATCTTTATCTTCTTTTTAATATAATTTGGAATTACATCACCATACTATGTCTGCATGCATTAAATTTATCTTGGAGATGTTATTTGGTAGAGCGTACTCCAAGAGTACAGGTATAGGCCTGGTGTAGGTCTGACTTCTGAACCTGTCCTCTGATCTCTTTCCTTGGTCTTCTGCTTCTGGCAGTGTTTTAGTGCTCCATGCCAAGGCAAGTTTCCTCAGTTCATTCTTCAAGTTGGTTACAGGCATCAGGGATGCTCACAGTTGCCAAACATAGTAGAATGCATTTGTGAAGTTTTGGCAGGGACTCCTACCTTATGGAGCATAAAAGAAAAGCAAGCTGTGATACAATTTTATTGCCATGCCTTCTTATAGAGGAGGCTGCTTTTAAAGAGTTAACCTATTTTTTAGAAGGCTTAGAGGAAAGGATTTATTGCTAAACAGTGCTGCTTCATAAAGCATAGTGCTTATGTTGAATGTGGTTAGCCAGCCCCATGAACCTCAGGCGGAACAAATGCACAGGCTCTGCACTTCCCTGGGTTTCTCTTGCAGGTCTCCAAATGGCTCTGGAAAGCTCTTGGAGGCCTTTGAGAGCCACTTGGATAACTACTGAGTCCAGCCAGGTGGTTTCAGAATCATGCTGCATGGCTTATCAGAAAGAAAGAAGCTGCAGGAATGGTGTATATTTATATTCTCCCACTCCTAGGACAGTAGGAATCCATGTGCTGAAGTGTGACTGGATGGACAAAAATTGCCAAACCAATTGTTTGTGTCCAGGTTAATGGCATTTGGCAGTGTTTAGAAAGAACAGACACTGTAGTTGCTGTCAGGGAAGAAAAGTTCATAGTCTTATAGGAGAACACTATTTTTTGTCCTGACTTAATGGATTGTGTATTTTTTAGTATCTCTGGTAATGTGACAATACAGCAGGCTTCAGTGGAGGCTTTTAAATTTATTATTGTTTTTTTAGGTTTTTTGTTGGGTTTTTATTTTTTATTTTTTTTGCAAGCGGCTGTCTGCTGATTGTAAGAAATTGCAACAGTAATTGGTCTAACTCTCCTCATGGCTGAGAACAAGTCAGTATTTTGCACACAGATCTTTTATCTGTCTTGCTGCTTGGAAGTTTCTCCAAAATCTCAAAAGTTTAACTCGTGAAGGGGAAGCAGGCAGCTTTACAGCATGGTCTATTTTTATGGAGGCACAATGCTCTGAGCTGTTGGTTGCTGTTTGTTAAACCTCTTTCACTGCCTTGTAGGAGCTGTCAGCATTACCAATGCTGCGCTCCTACACTGAAGTAGTAAAATTTTGAAATCAATAATGCATGACTTGGCTTCTAATAATGCAACACAAACAAACTATTAGTTAAACAGCTGGCTTCTGGCTCTAAATGTATAATTGGAGTTAATTGAATCCTTGCTATTTTATTTAATCGTTAATAACTACCTAATAAACTCTGGAGGTGATTAGCAGCAACAGTAACTGCATTTGTTGTCTCTTACATCTGAGAACATCAAGGTCTGTTTTCCAAACATGAATCCAGGCTTATATCAGGCCAACTACATAACAGTGAAGTTCAGGTCAGTGTATGACAAGTCAATATCTCACCTGTGCTAGACCAGCTGCTAATTCTTCTGTCTTATTAAATGAGCCTTCATTTCCTCTTTAAAAAGTGCATTGTCTTTCCCCTGCCTAAGAACAATTTTAGAAACAGAGTTGTAAGCATGAAGTAGTACAAGTGTAATCAATAGCATGTCTTAATATTAAATTAAAAAGGCCATTTCTCTTAATAGTAAACTGGGAAACGGTTTGGAGACCCAATACCAAAAAGAAATTTCGAGTTCACACCAATATGAACAGCAATGTTGCACTTCTGCGGATCTTCCCAGGAATCACTGCTGCTGCTGTAAGTGTCACCACTTCATCTTGGAAATGGGTGAACTGATGCTCAATACTTGTAGGAAAGCTGCATTGTTTGGAGAGAAGGGGAAGGTTCTGTCTTCTTCTGATAAACATTTTTTTTGAACTGTCAGGGCATTCAAAGACTATTTTCATATGCCATAAACGATTGATAAAAGCTTTTCAAATATCTTTTATATAAACTGCCTGGGCTCTGGAACTTACAATTAATTTTGTATCAGGACTCATAAATAGGTCAAGTGTGGTTTTCTGGACAGGTGCAAGCTGCAGTGACTAGGGAAATATTCTCCTGCTGCATATTGAGGCATATTAATAGATATCTTGTCATAGACAATATGGTGGGTGGAGTGTGATTATTTCTACAACTCATGCTTCTTTTTTAAGGTTCATTTTGTCTCACTCTGATGGTTAACATGACCCTCAGCATTCATACAGAGCTGAAAATGAAAAGTGGGATTTTGCTGCTGAAAATGAGAAGACAGATTTTTTTTTGCCTTTAGTAATTATATTTCAGACTTTTATTTTAAGTAAATTAGTCTTCAATTTTTTGTCTAATATTAGTTCCATTAAATTGACAGGTCTTGTGTGGCTCTTGCCTTCTTAAATTGAATCCAGTAGTTTAAGCAGCACTCCCCAATTATGTCACTATTTTTTTAGGTGAATATGAACAGATGGAAAGACAGAGGGGTGGTATATTTGCAATAAAACTCCAACTGCATAGTTAGCCTCATGGGGGTTTACAGTGTATTGCATTTAGCATATGTGATGAGCAAGGAAATGTCTGGATTGTTGAAAGTAGATCTTTCTAGGAAGAGAACTTTACTAGGCATTATCTTACAGTGAGTGAGGCCAATATCTGCTTCAATATCAAATAGCCCAGAATACATAAGTGCCTCTAAGTTAAATCAATTTGGTTTTGGGTTAAAAAATTTCATGCTTTCATTAGAATGTTCTTTCCAGAAAGGTGAAACACTGTCTCTTGGGCAGACACTGGTTAGTGAAACCCTTTGCTAAAGCCAAAATATCTGGCTGGGGTGTGGAGTTCTAATCTGAGTTAATAATTCAACATCTATTTAATAAGTGTAAATGTACCTTTTTGTTGCACCAAACAGTGGTGCAACGGTACAGCCTGTTACAGGCTCTTGAACAATAGCATCCTTTTTCACATCAGCTAATGACTGTAGAAAACAGTTTATTTTTAAATCTAACCCTCTAGAAATTTTAAAGGAAGCCAGAGAAAGTCTCATTTTCTTAAAGCTCATTCTACAGCCTCAGTTATTGCAAAAGGGAAGTGCAGAAGGGTGTAAGAGTACTGTAAGGCATGAGATCCTGTAAGACTATAGCAGGAATAGACCACTTTTAAAAATGCTATGCCATGTGTGAAAATTTTAAGGATAACCTAACCATACCTTTTGTCTCTGTTCCCTGTCTTGTTTTTAACCAGGTAAAAGCATTTCTTCAGCCTCCGATTGAGGGCATAGTACTGGAAACTTATGGAAGTGGCAATGCCCCAGACAAGAGAGAAGATTTGCTGGAAGAACTGAGGAAAGCAGCTGAACGTCAAGTGGTGATTCTGAACTGCACCCAGTGCTTGCGTGGGGCTGTTAAAACAGTCTATGCAACAGGGCAGGTGAGGGGCAGCCACTTCATTCCCCACTGCTGTGTAAAAGAAACATCTCACTGATACAACTTGCTTTAAACTTCCAATAGTCCCAACATATAAAACCAAGTTTATTACCTGTAAAGTTGTTGCTCATAAAAGAACTACATCTGAAAAATCTCAAGCTGAAAGCATTTAAACACATATCTACAAACAAGATCCTGTTACTCCTGGTCTGAATGGTTGAAACAGGCAGCTCAAATCCCAAATTAGTGATTGCTCACTCCTGTCATGTGCAGCACTCCAGGATGCTTTGCATTAGATCCATAGTATCTCTCTCAGAGGGATTTCATTGAACTAAAAGCTATCTTAGGGGTCAGATGATCAAATAAAGTAATATTTGATAGGATAACAGTTGCTTAGCTACAATGTAAGAGCATGAAGAAAGCCTGTAGATGCAAGCAATATTCCAAATCCCAGTTCTTATTTGACTGGAAGTACAACTGAATTCAGGACAATATTGGAGAACAGTATCTAAGGAATTGTCTGTATTGAAGAATGGAAATCAGTTTAGTTTAACCCATGAGGGTTGGCTTAAAGCAGGTTTTGTGTACATATTATTAATATTCAGGGTATTTTGTAGTGTGTTTCTCAGTTGTGTACTGAAACACAACATCACTGGGACTAATAAGAGCACAAAGCCATATAAGAATATGAGCTGCATGTATTAGCGTGAGGGAAGCTGGTTTAACTGGCCTTTAGAAAAGAACCAGACAATAAATAGCCAAGAAGCACTACCAGAGAGTGACTCATCCCTCTGCCTTGGACACCTGGTTTTGTTGGGAGCAACCCCTGTCTGGCAGAGCCAGCCTCTTTGACTGCATGGCAAACCTAAATAGCCAGGTCCAGTGCTGAAAACTGCCTCTTTTAGCTTTGGTTTTGACACAGCTTTAGGTAATATTTGCATAAAGTCTGTTTTGAGGAGAAAGAAAAGGAGATTGTAAGATTTTCTTTATATCTCCTTATATCCAAACTTGGTGTTTTCTGTTATGGGAAATTATTTGGATATTGGTAAAACTTTTGTATAACTTAATGGAGATGTTTTAAAGAATTAGTGACTTTTGCAAAGATCCCATGCTTTGAAGCAAATACTGTAGGAATATGCAGATTATATATAACAGGTTACTCAGAAAGGAAAAAGCAGTTAAGTCAATAAAATACACCAAATTTATACTTGGAAAACAAGATGAAAATGAACCCTTGATTTTGTGTGATCTTCTGCTTGAAATGAACTGCTAAAATGTGTGGAAAGAAGAACAAAACCCCTTTCCTATTCTGTGGTTAAAAGATTCTCCAAGTAGACACCTAAAATGGCTTTTTGCACTCTGATCCAGACTGTTGATATGCTAAATTGAAAGATTCTGCTCAGGTCTTACTGAATCACTTTAAGGTTGTGTGGAAATGTGTTCCCTTCTGGCTTCTATTTTTTATATGGGGCTTTTGTACTATGTTGCTTCAGCATCAGTTGTTGGAGGCTGCCGTGTTTTCTTGGCATCTTTTGAGGAAAACACTGACCAAGGCAAGTCCTGCTAAATTACTTGTTCTTTCAATGCCTTTTCCTTTTCACAAGGAACTGCTCAGTGGAGAAAGTATCATGAGTGAATGCTGTAAAGTTGCTGTTATGTTAATTTTACTTCGATTTTTCTTTAAATGAAATATTTCAAAGGTCTTTGCACATGGCTGGGCCAGTTTTTACTCATTCAAGCTAGTCAGGTAGGTCAGCTGAGTCCCTGGCTTCCCTTGAAGTGTTTGTTTTAATTAATTGAATGTCTGGCCTCTGATCCATCCACACAGTAGAAACTTACAATTGAGGGAACTTTAGGAAGGAAGCTGGGAAATCCCTTCCTCCTCATCTTTCACAAACCCTCTGTAAAAGCCCTAGCTGTTCTTTGGTTAGCTCTGCAGTACAGAAAGTATTTCTCACCTTCTCTGTATATGGTTTCCCATGGGACTTGAAAACAATGTTACTCTAGGTCTCCCAGAGGTGGTTAATGAGCTAATTAAGGTTCTGTATCTTGCTGAAAATATTCAGCCACAACAAGTTTTGAAGCTAAAGCTTGTATACAAGGTACTTAAAAGTAAAATGCAGTGCAAAGAACCTAGTTCAAGATGCTTTCCTGTGAGGCATCACATTATGGCAAAGAAGGCAATCTGTGATTTGCCCAGGTACAGTTTAATGACAAGAGATTCGAAATCTCCTTTGTCTTTGCTGTCTTGTACACTTAGAAGGCTTGCTGATCATAGCAAAGATCCTTCTTTTTGCTTTTGTTCAGACATTTTATTTTCTTAACTACCAGAAAGATAAGTTAAAAAGGTCATCTTTTTCAGTTGTTCTTGTCAGAACTGTGTAAATTACATATTTTAGTTGTATCTTCTAAATCATACACTGCTCGTGCAGCCTGCAAGGATCTGAAAGCACTCCTGCTGTGAGCACACTGTAGTGCTGGAATTCATCCAAAGCAATGCCCCATAAAAGAATGGTAAATATGTCTGTGTGAGAACAGCCTACTTGGCAGTGTTCAAAATGCCACTGGGTTAAAACAGAGTAACTGCAGCTTTTCAATAAAGGGAATCTGACAACTCTGCAGATAGCTGATATGGACCTGTAACCTTTCCCTTGTAGCATAGTAAGGGACCACGGCAAGCATTTGGTGGAATTCCTCAGTGTTATTGCAGGAAAAGGAATTTAAAGTAAAAGTCATCTTTATTCAGATTGCTCTAGTATTTGCTTGGTATTTGATAACCAAAAGTACAAAAATTACAGTGGCAGGAGGAGGAGCAAGAGAGTGGAGGCCTGGCTGCACATTGTCTTCTGTGTTGCTACTCATCTTCCAAACACTTTTTCTGTATGTGCAGGTATTTCTGAATACTAATTAGAATCATTATTCCTTTTTATTCAGATTCTTGCTGATGTTGGAGTAATTCCTGGTGGTGATATGACACCAGAGGCAGCCCTAACTAAACTGTCTTACACGCTCAGCAAGAGAAAGCTTAGCTGGGAGGAGAAGAAGCAGGTAAATATTTCAGTGTGACCTTGAAAGACTTTAAGTTTCACATCTACTGTGCTAACATCTGCTTAGCTTCATGCCTTGAGCTTCTCTCCTGCATTTAAAAGCAGTTGGTTCCAGAACCATAATGTGAACAGCCCGTGGGTTTTTTTTCTTATGGAAAATACTATTAAGCAAACAAATGTATGAAGATAGGGAGAGAAAAGAATTCTCTGCATAAGTCAGTTGAAGACCATGACTGAGCCATAAAAATGCCATCTTTAAATGGTTGTAGTATAGCTTGGACACTTTTGTACTGAAAACTCTATGTGGAAATTCTTATGGGAGACAGAATCTCAACCCTATTGAAGTCAGCAAAGATCTTGTCACTGATGTTAGTGTGGTGAAGATTTCATCCCAGACTCATTCACACAAAGCTTCTTCCGAAAATAAATATTGCCTACAGCCTCTTCCGTTACAGCATTACTCATAACAGTATTAGATTTTATTTCTCTAAGAGGAGGAGATACACTTTATAATACATAAAAAGTAGAGGATTATTCTAGAGCCAGTTGTAACTCTTTTTAAAGTCAGAGTCCCTTTAACAATGTTCTTACTGTTCATTGGTTGCTTAATCAAGGCTTATTTCCCTGCAGGTTACATAGCTGTTTATCATGCTCCTTTTATACAAGGAACATATAGCTATGAATTAGATAGGGGAGCAGCAATCTCCAGGAATGCATGAATTTCTGTGCTTGTATGTAGTGAAATCTCAATCCTGACACTTTGGGAGATGACATCATGATGAGTCACTCTCCAGACTTAACACTGTAGGCACATGTGTATCTCATGTGCTTTTTTTTTATTAAAACCATAACAAACCTGATCGTTATTTAATGCTCCACATTCTCCAACCAGTAGCAGTTCTGGAGACAAACATATTTGGATACCTATGATGCTGAGGGTAGTTGCTGGAAGTATCACTTACTGTGCTTAGACACAGTTTCAGCCTCTAAGCCTGCAGTTGTTTGCTAAAGCTGAGAAATGGGAAGAGGAGGAGCTGTGTGTGTTTTTAGTGAGGATGCCAGAACATGCCCTATGCAAGGACATACCTGGCAGGCGACATGGTGCTGTGAGGAGCAGGGGTATTAGATGTGTTTGTGCATTTGTACTTCAGAAACCTCAGTGCTTCACTGATACCCCTTTGGCATACTCACTGACCCTGGAACATACACACACACTGGCTTGTATTTTTTTTTTAATGCGGTTTTTAATCTTGCACAGCAGATTATTTGACATGGGACAGGAGAAATCTTCCCAGCTGGTGCCTTGACTGGGTTTGTGAGTTAAAACTTAATTTGAGATCCAGGTTGCTGAGGTGAGATAGCTGACTTAGGTGAGGATTTGATGATAAGGTGTTTTAGGTACCATGTCCCAAGATAATTCTGCATTTTCGTGTGCTGCCTTTTGGATTGTGCTACACAGTTTTTGTGTGGTGGTGTGCTGGACCTCCTTTATATGGTTTGAAAAACAAAATAACTTTTGCAATTTCTTTGAGTTATGCGGGATTGGTTTCCTCATTTGACTCATTGTACAGACCCACAAACAATTGTGCTGGCACAACTAAGGGAACAGCATGCTGCATTGCCTGGGCAGGAATGAGTTATAGAGACCAGGAGAAGAAGAAAGCCTGGAAATATGTTGTCTGTGGCAATATCTTCAGCTAAACATATCACCAAACAATAGTCTCCCAAGAGACAGAAGCTCTCCTGAAGCTGGCATGGTTATTTTAGGATTCTTTTTCAGCATGAAGAGCAAGGAATGTGCCCCCAGACACATACAAATGTCTGAAGTGCCAGTAAGACTGAATAAGGCACACAGGGTTTTGCACTGGGTGCATTTAGCACAGGTGCCAATTGCTAAGGTTACCTGTGTAAAGCAATGATCTCAACCTGTCAAATTCTAAAAGTGTGCCAAAGCAGTTGGTATCCTCTTACATGTATATGGAACTCTTCCAGCAGACAGCTATGGTGTTGTCAGCTCTTGGAGGGTTTTTTTAATAAAGGGCATGCCGAGACATAAGTAAACCTGGGGCATTCCTCCTGCCAACATCACATCTGTTTCTTGCAAACTTTCACAATCCTGCTTTTTAAAATTCTAATTGAAATTACTATGTGCTTTATAGCTGCATCAGCAACCTCTCCTGAAAGAGTGCCAGTGTGTAAAATTGTCAGAATTGAGGAAACTAGTTGCTTTTTCTTGATGACTGGCTTCTGTCTGTGTTCTCCAAGTTTCCCAGAATCTGTCGTTTAGAGTATTTTCATTTCCTTATTGCCCTATTCAAGTACTTTTTACACATTAATTGGCTGACCTTTTTACATTTTGATTTGTTTTTTTTTCCCCATTATATTGGAGGCACCCAATAACTGTTACATGCCTGTTTGGATACTGAAAGACCGGTGCTACTGTAGATTTTCTGCATTCAAAGCTGGGTCTGTGTCCAAATTTTAACAAAATCAGGGCTAATGGACCTGTTTGAAAACCCATGGAAATACATGACAGTCTACAGGCAGCACTGGTCTTTGTTTTGAGGTCTATATACACAGTCTGTAGGAGTCCTGAGGTTTGTGAATGCTGGCAAGAGGCAGCATTTCAGAATATTCTGGTCTTAAGCCTCACTCTGCTCATTACTCATTATCTTTGTGTTTTTAAGTAGGCTGCAGCTTCCCCCACTAGGGAACTTTTGTCTGCATATTCTAAAATTTGGGGTGTTTTGTTATGTGCTTATTTTGGTTTTCTTTGCTTTGGAAGAAAGTTTTGTTTGCCTGTCTCTCTCCCTCCTTTGTCTTTTTAAACGTGCAGTCTGCATGTGACAGTAACTATTTCTTTAATCTTTTGTCTGCATTCAATTAGTTTCCATAATTCCTCCAAACAATTTTCTAACTTTATTCTAAGTTTTTTTTTTTTTTTTTATTAGACTACCACAATATTTTTCCTTTGCTAACAAAGGGTTTGATTGCTTGCTTTTCAGATGCTGAGTGAGAATCTAAGAGGAGAAATGACTGTTGTACCCACAGGAGCCAAGATCTCTTTGAGAGATAGCAAGTTTATTCAAGTGATTGCCAAATCTCTAAGTATCAGCAGCAAGGAGGTATATACTTAAATATTTAAAATTAATATCATCTAAAGCTGTAAACTGAGTTAAATGAGCATAGATTAAAGATGAACAGCAAAGCTGAATGGAAATTGGAATATGGAGTTAGGGAGAAAGGACACAATGACAATTCTATAACTAAAATGTTTTTAATTAAAAACATATTAACTTTTCCTGCCCTCTTTGTAGCCCCATCTTGGGATTATTTTCTTGGCTGGCTGGTTGCAATAACAAGCCTCAGACAGATGCTGTAATTCAGGGTATCAATGATATGAAGAAGTGCTTTATATCTTTGTGGTCAAATGTATTGACAGTTCAGAGCAATCAAAATAATAATGAGTAAAACAGCTTAGTTGTACATGCAGTCATAGAAGGCTGATACTAAGGAAGCATTACACATTACACAAGTGTGATTTGTGGTGTTTAGTCTGTCCCAATTAGAAGATATAATATAAACATAAATTAGCTAATATAGGAATGGTTGTACAAATACTCACTTTTCTCTTGACTTGGGTTTAGGGAAGATGGGATTTTTATTAACTAATGAATACTGAATGTATTCTTTAGTTCATCTTTAGTAAGCATGAGAAATGGGAGAATATTCAGGGAGCCTAGGAGGCTTGTCAGTATAGGTTTGAAAGTACAGGTGGAGGTTCTCTCCCAGATTTGCCCTAAACTAGGACAACAGGTTACACATTATCTGAGGAATAACATTAATAAAATTGATCCAGTCTTGAGGATATGGTTTTTCCAACTCCCACCAGCACTGTTTCTCTTACTGTACTGATGTGTAGCTATGGCAGTACAGAGATGGTAATTAGTGTGTGCACCTTAAATGGTTTGTAAAGCTATCAGGTACTTGTAGTGTTGCCAGGGAGGAATACAAATCTTATGGATGTAAGACTGACAAAATGTAAAATAAATATGAGACTTCTTTCCTTCCAGGAACTAAATGCTACCATTCCTAAATATCCAGATGACTAATTTAGAAACTATATGAAAGTAAAACTTTGGTTTTTACAACTTGGGTGTCAATTATATCAGAGGTGAGGCTGATATTAAATGTTTAATTTTATTTGTTTGTCAGGAGTTGGAAGCCGTACGAGATGCATTAGTTCCACCTTTGGCTTGTGCTGCAGCTAAACTGGGTGACGTAGATGCACTAAGAGCCATAGCAGAAATGGTAATGTAAAATCAACAGTGTGTACAAAACATCAATTTTTAAATAGAACTGTAATTGATGATATGAAGCCATACTCCTGGAAAGTGGCAACCTAAGTTTTAGACTCGAGGTGCTATGATGGTTACAAGTGGTTTCTAGACTTCTTGGTCTTTGCCTTTCAGAACTGGTATGTTCTTGTCCCTCTCTGGTTTTCAGCTGTTTACATTTGCTTTTGAACAGTGAAAATATAGGTAGATTAAAATGCAAGTTCTTATCTGCCAACTTTGGAACATTTTAAAATGATTTGTGCTGCTTTCTTTTTGCTTAACTTTCTTTATACATATTCATAGTATCCACCTTTTGCATGTAAATCTGTCAAGAATAAAAGAAAGAACTTGAAAATTATATTTAAGCAAAACACAGTGCAGTGTTAATTCAGGATTTCTGGCTCTCCCCAAAGCTCTGGCTTGGGTTATACCCAAAGAAGAAACAGGCATTTCCCTGTAATCTCTTTTCTTTTTTTCCCTCTTTGCCTTGGTTTACCCTACTATTGAGATTTTGGTAATAGATCTCAAGAAACAATAAATTTATCTTGAAAGTAAGAATTAACTAAGAGAAGAACAATTAGCAGTCTATGGGCACAAAGCTGCTGTATGGTATGCTGTAATAAAGAATATATCTCAGCAGGATACATGCAGGAGGTGGAATAAATATCTTTATTGGCACTAAAACAACACTGAAAGATAAACTTTTAAGTGTGACAGGCTTAAGAATTTGGTGGCAGAATTAAAAAGTGACGTGTACATCCTAGTGTGTGACGCTTGCAACAGCATCATGTGCAGCCATTATTTTTTTGGCATGTGAAGGATATGTCCTTTTGTAGGGTGGAAATCTGAGCTGTGGAGACTACGATGGCCGAACTCCACTCCACATTGCAGCCTCTGAAGGGCATTTGCCCTTAGTCGAGTATTTGTTGACGTCTGGCGCGACTGTTTATGCCAGAGACAGATATGGATCTACCCCACTGATGAATGCGATCAAGTTCAGGTAACAATTTATGTACTGCTCTATGTAAAGTTTATAAACCTTTTGCCAGTTTGGATTTCAACTCCATCCATCCTGTGTTCTGGTCTTGTCTGGTCTCAGCAGTCATGTGTAAATGACAGCATTTACAGAAAATATCAGCTTATTTCAAAGGATGTGACTAGACTAAATGAAAAGATTTAAAAAAATAATATGAAATGAAAGCAAATGATGGTTTGCATTGATATGCATGCAGAATTTTAGCATAAGGTAATTATTGCTGTCCTCCTGCCAAGACTTTGTCCATAATTTCAGGGCTCCACTCTTTATTTTGAAGCTTCCTTATCAAGCAGAGCCAAACTGATCATTCCTTTTGATTGTCAGAAGTGAGAGTGCAGGACCATGGGCTGTCTGTTCTCTTTCTGCCTTTCCCTTTCTCATCAAGACCAGACTGTTTCAGTTGGCACAAAATATACTGGTAGGTTGACATGTTTTAATCTTCCCCTTCCACAGTGCTTTCCTGAGTCTCTTGCTGAATGACTGGTTTTTTGATTTTTCCCTTCCACCCACTCATAATTATATGGGGTGGTTGCATGGCTCTGCCTGCTTTGTGGATTTCCTCTTCCTGCTGTTATGAGTGTCAGCAGTTCTTGAATGGTAGTCACGGACTTGCACTTTACTGGTCTCTTCCATGTTGTATAGTCCTAAGGAATGGCCATATCACAGAATATAAAAGTTACCAGTCATCAGAATTTAATTTTCCAAGATTTAGTTTGTATAGCCTGGGGATTCATAGAGCCATTGGTCTTCCAGCATGTTAGAAGCTGCACGCCATAATCTCTCCTTGTCTTTGATCCACTTTCAGCTCCTTATCTCATATTAAACACTGTGCTGTGGCAGGAGAAAAGCCATTTTCTTTTGTAAAAGAGCTCAGAGTGATTGAATTTTCTTGGTCTTCGTGGGTGAATGTCCCTAACATTCCTACAGCTTTCTAATGCTGACAGGTTCACCTGGTCTGTCAAGCTGTAGTTAGCTCCCTGGGGGGTCTGACAGTCCTGGATTACCATGGGCTGCAGGAGTAACTTGAAGGCTTCTTCTGTTTCAAAAAGACCAGATGTAGAAAACTCACCAGGCTCTCTGACTGTGAGAGCTGGAATCCAGTGTGGCTGCACTGTGCTATTGCCATTCCTCCTGCATGGTCCCAAACAGCTTTGTGGCTGTTGCTTTACCTCATGAATATATAAGCTTTGCAGTCTTAAAGCAAAAACAAGCCCAACAGCAAATCAAACAAATAACCTTGGAGTTGAATAGAGGTGGCTGTGGTCCAATGTGAGAAAATGCTAAAGCATTAGATATTATTAGATGTTCCTGCAAATCAGGCACCTACTTTTTTTACCGCACCCATCTACCGCCTGAGGAATTTCACATGAGCTTGTTGTTTGGATTCCTCAGAATTGCCACTCCTATATTAGACTCCTGCTATGACTCTTAAGCTCTTTAAAACTGCACACCCATTTTGATGCAGGGAATTGTAAAAGGAAACTGCACCATAACCATTTTCAGTTTCTCTTTTTGTTTCTACTGTTGGAATGAGAGGAAGAATTGACTTAGAACTAATCTCATAAATGTGTATTTATGATCTGCTATGTATTCACACTGCATTTCACACTGGTAAGCATATAAAGGAGAATGCTAAAGAGCAGACAGCTGTATATGTGTGTAATTAGATACCCACTAAAAAGATTTCTGCTACAGAAGTATTTAAATTCTATTTATTAAACACTTGCAAGCTGAAAGTAGAGAGATTATCCTGATAGAAAGTGGCAGAGAGGGAAGGGGTGTGCGGGGAAAGCTGATGATAATGAGTACTCAATGCTTTAAACTGTTTAATATTGTAACTTTCTCAATTTTACTGAACATTGCATCAACTTAATCCCATTTTCTGAGAATTAATATTTGTTTAATTGGCATTTAACTGCAATACAGTATCCACTCATCATAAAAATAGCTTTCTTCTAGTCTTTTATGTACCATTTCTCAGTATCTTGCCTTTTAACCAGCATGCAACCTGTATAATGATGACTGATTTCTCTCTTCCCTTTATTAATTTGTAAAGATGATCAGGAGTTATGTCTCTTCTTAAAAGCTTCTTAACATAGCACTGTCAGCTAATAGACCAGTGACTTGATTTATGTCAATGGTAGTCTTATAAATTTTTTGACTTTAAGTGACTCTTCCTTTGTTTCTTTCTAAATAAGAAATAAACTACTGCATTTCCGCTTTTTCATTTGTAACTCTACAATTTGCCTGTAGTCTCACTCACTTTATGCATGAAGCTAAACAGACCACTGTTAATTTAGGCCAGTTGCTTGACATATCAAAATAAGTAGCATTCCTTTAATTTCTTACAGCACCCTCAAGGGGTAATTCATTTTCAAAACAATAGAATAATATTTTTTTAATAACAGAAACTCTCTAAGCAGGAAAACGTCTTGAATAAAAATTGTGTATATTTTAAGTAGTAAAAGTGCTTCCATTTACTTGTAGAGCAGTGGTAAAAGGTTGAAAACGGGGAGTTGCTCATGCAGTGCTGTGAGAACATCAGATTAGAGGTAGTAAAATTACCTCCCACGTAAATATGAATTTAAATACTTGATATTTTGCAAGGTTACATTTACATTACTTCAGGAAATCTAAGTCAGAGAGAAAATCTAACCAGCACTGACTCCAAGAAGCACACTGAAGCCTGTCCTTATGAGCACAAAATTCCCAGTGATACTGTGCAGAAAACTGAACAAGTGAAACTAAGCTGATCCTGCCATAACCATTCGGGTTGCTAAGGGAGCAAGCATGAAAAAGAATGAAGCCAGTCAAGTTTGGATATACATTACACCTGCATTTCTTTAATGAGAGTTGGTGGAAGGTGTGCACCCTAAGGCCCCAATCCTGCAAACTCTTACATGTGTGTTAATTTCACATGTATGATTCATCCTTTTTGAAGTTGATTCACTTTTAATAAGTGTCTGCCAGGTGAGGGCCTGGGATGATAGGTACTGTACAGAACCTGGATTCCTGTGAATCTAGAGCACTCATGAACTGGTGAGAGTTTGGATGTCTTTACCTGGAACTCAAACTTTGCTCATAGTGCTGAATGTTGAAGACTGCACCAAATCAGATATTCTGCTATTAAAATATTAAGTATTATATTAATAATTAAATTAAAAAATTAAAATTATATTAATACTAATATTAAAATATTAGTATACACTCAAGTTTTTATGTCCAGTGTTATCAACAATGGAACCTAGAAGGTAGGAGACACTAGAAACACCTTTTGTCTATTTTTTTTTCCTTCAGAGAGGGGTGAATAACTAATACTACTAAAAAGCTATCTCAAGTAACATAGGCAGAATGATGTTGTTTCTACAGCCTGTGTCTGACAAAGAGCCGTGGTTTGATAGGAAAAGGGAGGGTCAGGAACAGCTCAGAGGTGACAGTGCTTATCAGGTGGGGCTAAAATGAGCATGGAGCTGTGCAAGCCAAGGCTGACATGGGGCTGTTGCCATTTCTCTGCACCTTGAGCTTTGACTGTCTAGCAGTTCTGCTCTTGGTTTTGTGCTGTCACCGTAGAACAGGAATTGCATTTGAACTGCTCCCAAGAAGTTTGTGGCTCATGACATCACCTGAACTTCAGATCAGCCCAACTGTGATGCTTGTGAAGCTTTTGTAAAGCCACAGGAGAGCAGCACTTAAAGAAACAGTTTCTAAAGACAAATACCTCTCATGCACCTAAGACATAACAGTATCAGAAAATTCACAGCCAGCCTCTTGAGATATGAATAATGCCCTTGTGGTAGGTACAAGACAGCAGAAGTGGTGCTCTGGAGAGGGCTTAAGTTTGTTCAGAATGTAGATAGCGTTCGGGTGCAAGTAGGAACAAGCTGCAGTGCGCCCTGCCTCCCGCATAGTTTTCATGTTGAGTGGTGGGAATGTCAGAGGTGGTCTGTTTGCTTTCTTGAACCGATCTGCATTTCACAGCCACGGTACTAAATCTGACACTTTTAAACTTTGCATTACTGTTTGTCCCTACTCTTCCTCTCCCTTGCCCTGTCTTAAACAAGCAGTAGTGCACAGCACTTCTTCCCACTTTACCAAGAAATTGACTGAATGACTCTTCAGGACATTGCACTTGTGTTTAGAAATGCTTTATTGTAAGCAGTTATTGGAGATACTGTCAGTTACAATGCTTACAAATTTAATTTCTTTCAAGCCACTTTTTTTTCTTTCCTTGTTTAAATTTTCTGTATTAAATGAGTGGGGTAAATGATGCCAAATCTGTCTGTAACAAGTATCTAGAGAGCCTCACTCAGAGCAGTAATGGCTGTGTGGTGTGAATGGGATGTGAAGGGCTTTCTGGAGAGATTCTTCCTACCACTAAGGACTGAACAGTTACAACAGGAAGAGAAAACCTGTCTTTTTGCTGGTATCCAGAGATACAGACCTCATAGGTGGAGCACATTGAGGGAAGATACCACACATTACATTCTTTGCAGCCTTTTATCATTTAGTGCTGTCCCATAGCAAAGCTTTTGTTTTAAAAAATGCTCATTTCACGCTGAGATTTCCTGTGTAAGGTGGGAGGGAAATGAGGAACACTTGGAGAGTAAACAGACATTCCCCATGTTCTGTTCAATAGCCAATGAGAGCCTGAGTGAACAGACATGTCCTACTTTAATCTATTTCAGTTCAAATTTCATTTCAGATAATTACTATTTGTATTAAGACTAAAAAGCGAAAAATTCATACATGTAGAATTTATGCTTCACCATGGATTGAAAAGTAGGAGATCATATTTGCTGGCTCAAGGAGATGCTTGTGGATGACAAGCCATGTTGCAAGGGACCCACCTGAGAAAATATTTTAGATAACTGAACAAACTTGAGACATGTGTTGTTCCAGAAATCCTTTGCTATGAAGCAAAGGAAGATTTTTTCTTGTTGTTTTTGTTTGTTGGTTTAGTTTTTGGTGTGGTTTTATTTTGGGTTTCTTTGTTTTTGTTTTTTTGTTTTTTGTTTTTTTTTTTGCTGTCAACTGGAACAAAATACAATTAAAAAAAAAAATCTGTCTCCTAGAGTTAATAACCTGTGTTTGGAAAAGCAAGATGATTCCTATAGCATATGTACAGTTCTTTAGTTAGTTTAGAAACTAAAGATCTTATATGAAGCATATAAGCTTACATAGGCGTTATATGGATAACTGTAAAGTAATTTCTGATTGAAGATGGAGTTTCCTAAAAAAAGACAGAGGGATTAGATAAGTAGTTTAGTCCAATTAGGCCCATGGCTACGACCAAGTGATTAAGCAGAAATTGTTGGTCAGCTTATATTTTTATTTTTAATTACTTCAGATGATCTTCAAGGTAATTGGTTGGAAAAGCTCACATATTTCCTATTAAATGATAAGCCTACCTCATTATTTTGAAATATTATATTATATTATAACAACTTACTTAAAATAGGAACTATGAAACTATTCCTGATCTACTAGGTCATCATACTCTTTCTGGAGAAAAAAAACTGTATTTTGATTTGTAAATTAGGTCAGTTGTTTAACAGAGGAGCATTCTGTCATCTCCTTTACAAACCTAGTTCTGAACCTTCCATAGGTTAGCTATGAAAAATGTATTTTGCAGATTTTTTACTTGTCATGTTATTTTGTACCCACAATAGTAACTTTAGAGAGCAGTCTTTCCACAGATTTTCTTAAACATCTACCTAAGGTGTAGGTGTTGGCTGGTAGTGCCATTTTCCCCTTTATATCAAAGGAAAGGACAAGGAAGACCTCCTAAAGTCTCCAGGTAGAAATCAATAATAAAGGTATTGGGAGGAGGAAGTTAGGAAAAGATGTGTTTTTGACAGAGGTTCATAAGAATACTTATCATCATTTTGAAGCCCTAAAAATCTGACTACCTTCTCCATTAATGTAAAGATTCATTGCTTATCTGCAAGACACAATGTTTTATTTAAGACTGATATATATGTGCATTGTATTCTTTAAAATACAGGAATGATGCTATGTGATAAATATTCTCCCTGTTTGCATGTATTTCAGTTACTAATATTTCTACTGCTAAATTAAACTAGTACTAAGATTAAGATATTAAGAACTCTTGGAAGATAAGGGTACATATCTCTTTTTAGATCTGAACTTAACACTTTCTTGAGCTTAGTGTGTGAATAAGTTTTTTGAGGGGGAGGGAAGCTCTGTTTACTGCATCTGTCACCTTGGAAAACATTAATTTGTTCTATGATTGTGGAAAAGAGAATGCAAGAACTTTCACTGACTGTTTGTGTATATGACAATGTTGGATTCAGGGGGGAAAAAAGCCCCTCCAGGTCCAGTCACTTTCTCATTTTTTTTTTTATTCCTCTCATAAAGGCATATACCAGTGATTAACTTGTTACGAGAAACAGGAGCACACCTTTCAAGCCATGACTTGGAGGATGTTGGAACAATACTCTGCAGGTAAATGTGATATATGAGGTGGTCCTAAAATGGGTGTGAAGTGGGATGTTTTTTTTACAGGAGACTCAAAAAAGGAGCACTTTCAATAAACAGTTGGGTCCCTGGGACATGAAGGGGCTCTTTCTGTGATAGATGGCGAGAAAACAAGAAAGGCAAGAAGTGAAGTGATGAAATTAAGAATCAACTGTTTCAAAGCACCAATAACCCAAGAGAGTTCCAAAGCAGAGAGGGCTATAGGGATAAGTGAGCTGGAAGGAAATAAATACCCCATTTCTCCCCAAAGTCTCTTATTGAGGAATGGTGAAAAGAAGCTGTTCAAGGTATGACTTTGTAGCATCTCTCTTAAAAATAAAGCTGCACAAAATGTATCATTTTCATTGTCTTAAAGTCCACTTTTCAGTTATATTGGAATGGCTTCTAACTAGTATGTAGTATTGTTCTTAAAAATAACTAAATCAAATAGACAAATAGGTTTAACCCCAAAACTTGTGAACTGATGGTCACCATCACTGTATTTAATTTTAAGAGGATATAATTCTCTTAGAGATGGCTTTCCATACAGTTACTTTCAATATATAACAAAGTGGATATGTGTTATAAAAAGAAATAGATGTTTGATTTCATTTTTCCAGTACTGGTCCTTAATTACAAATTACTCTGAAAAATGTGAGAAGGTTCCATATATTTCCAGATATTACTTGTAATTTTTACTTCATTTCCTTTTCTCTTTTCTTCTGAAAAATGAACAAAAAACCCCTGAGCACTGGCCTTTATATCAGAACTTGGCAGGAAATCATGAGACTTGCAGGGACCAGCCAGTGCTGTATAATGTCTACAAAACAAGGTGAAGGCAAAGCTTATGTGTGTTCTGTGTAGAGACTGGACTCTGTCCTTGGAGTAATTCTGGAATTAAGGAACACTGTCTGGAGTGTTTCCATTGTCATAACATGCTCCGAGGAGATTGGTTAATAAGGCTTTTACCATGGAGTCAAAATATGCATTTCCCAGGGCACTGCAGGTGATAGGACAGAACTAAACCCTCGATTTGTGCAGTTTGCCTCTACCAAAAGGTTTAGGGAATGACATTCCTCTGCAAATAAATTGGCCCCTTGCTCAGTCCTGGTGGCATGTGCAGAACCAGTTTGGCTGGCTGACCTGGCAGTAATATGTTCAAAACCAAAAAGCCAAGAAGAGGAAAATGGTCCACACAAAATAACAAAATGGGGTTCTTATGCAGCTTGTTATAGCTTTTTAGGGATCACTGTGCACCTGGATCTGTATGGCCTCTACCAGGAGCAGAGCCAGGCAGTGGTCAGGCTTCAAGGCAGTGCTGAAGTGGCTGCTCCTACCCTGGTCCTCTGCTGTTTTAGAGGGCCTGGCATACTCATTTCTAATAAAGCGGACTGTTTCCACAGAGCATTACTCAGCTACCTATAAGTTACTAAATCTGAGGTGCTGGTGTTTGTCCTCTTGCCAAAATGTCTCTGATACTTCTGCAGTGTCCTCAGATGAACTTACTGATACACTCATTGTTCCAGCATGCTCTGGCTCACTTCTCTGTCGTCTCTCTTGTTTTAAGTCCCCTCTTTGCAGGCACTGGCACCTTCATGGCAGTCAACATGGCCACATGGTCAAGCTGCTTATAGAACAAGCTGTTCATAACATCTTCCCTCTGTCTAATTTGAAGTATTTTCCTACATTTCTTCCATCTTGTAATGTGCCTTAAGCTGCAATTTCTACCAGTCTGATTTTTTCACCAAGGAAATATGTCAAGTTCTTGGGGTTTAGAAAGATAAAGCTGCTTGCTTTCTGATAAGCATTGTGTTTCTGCACTTCTCTAACTTAACTTTTTCCTCCATGCACTTCTCTCTGAATTAAACTATAAGCATGTTTTCCTTCTTTGCTACCTACAAATCCTCAGACTATTATGAAAGACAATAAGTAGTGATTTTAATGTTCTAATAGTCTCCTTGTCTCCTTCTGTTTAGACTAATGATTTTAGAATAGAATAGAATAGAATAGTTCACTTGGAAGATTATGGAGATAAAATAAAAATAAATGTGTTCCTTTGGCATTGGTGATGTTTGAGAGGGAAAGGAGTACCAGCCAGAACTAAAGGTTGGACAGCATCAGTGGGAACTCTTGTGTAGGAAGTAGAGATGCACATAGTTATTAAATCTTTCATGGTTTCATTTGCTGGTGTCTTTTTTAAAGTGAGAGGTGTTAGTCTGGTTTTAGAATTACTTTGTTGATGTTTGGTATCTGGTTCATGGCTTTGTTTTGAAATGAGATCTCAGTGTTAGTAATCTGTTAAAAATGTCAAGAGTATCTTCTCATATTGCAGTAGTATTGTCATCTGTCTGAAAAACCAAACCATGATGAGATAAATTGGGACACTCAGACTTATTCTAAAAGCTTCTGGACTTCTGGAATTGGTAAACAGTTGATTGTGTTTGTTTTTTAAAGGAAAACGAGGCTGTATAGAATGGAGGTACTTCAAGTCTGTACTTCACAAAATTAAACAGAGGCATAAAGCCAAATCAGCTTTCTCATATTCTTAGATTTCATAAAATTATATGATATGGTATAATATATACAAGGATGCAGCCTTTCAAAATCACTGCCTTTCAGAATAAGATGCCTCTTCAATTTCACATAAAGAGAGGGTAAGGCTGGGGAAGGAGGGTAAATATGCCTCTGCAGGAGCAAGGACCAAGCTTCTACTGCTTGCTGTCTTTCAAAAAGTCCGTCTGAGCTGAGAGAGATGTGGAGACACAAGCTAAGAACAGCACTCCCAAATGTGTTCAGGACAGAGCAATCCATGCCTTGTGCTGGACTTCTTTTTTTTCCCTTCGGATGTTCATCTTAAAAAAAATAAAAATATTTTTTCTCTTCTGTCAGGGTGATGATACACCAGAAAAAAAAAGAATGTTTGCCCTCATTACTTTATATAGACACAGAAAAAAGACAATTGCTGATAAAGCACACTTTTGTGTCCAAGGGAAAGATGAAATCCTAGTACATGAAGAGGCAGGAGGGAACCCCAAGATGTCATTTCACTGTACTTTTTACTTCCCAAATCTTCAACTGCATTGGCCCTTGTCCTTATAAACCTTCTGAGACCTGACAAGCTTTGTCCCCTGGCAATAACAGAGCACCCCTTAAATTGCAGCTTGATGTTGGTGTGATTGGAGGCACAGACAGCACTGCCACTATTCTTGATATCTTAGCTCTGTCATCATCACGGCTACATTAGCCCTGCTGAAACTATGAACTGGATATGTAGTATTTTTTCTGAATGCAAGAGTACTGATAGGCAGGTTGCCTGTGATTATCTGCTGTCAAAGGTATCAGTCAGAGTTTACTGAACTGTGGTAGACAGTTCTTTATCAACAAAGCAGGCTTTAAATATCCAGGTAAGTGTATGTTGAAGATATCTTTATTCCATTTCATTATATAACAGTAATGGACTTGCTGCTTAGAGGTTGCACTTGTAGTAAGAATTGCTGGCATAAATATCTTTGAGACAAATACAGAGCCAGGGTTCCTGTGGTGTAAATTGAGAAGTCCTCTGTATATATTTTAGTATATGAAGTACACTTACTGTGTATAAAGGAAATCCAGCTGTGTATGGCTTGACTGTAGAAATCTGTATTTGGAGAAAATGTTTTGTGGTGCTCCTGATGATAATCAATCTAGTAAATAGTAGATATCTTCTATTTGGACTGGTATATAAATTTTCTCACAAGCTATATCACCTTTTGATCTCATCATGCTCCCTGTAGAATAAAGTTCTCACTTGATCAGTAAATGGCTGCTACAAAATTGAAGATGCTTCTGTGTATTTGGATTGCTTTAATGTCACGGAAGGAGATCACAGTTTTGACCTCTGCAGCGAGGGTTAAAATTGCTCTTTCTGAATAGGTGCTGTTAATGGGCAGTAATTTTCCAGTAAGTGCAGCCATACTTGTTTGTTGCTTACAGAGATATAGCTGAGGTGCCCTGGGTATGGAGGTTGGTAATATTTCTGGAAGTCTGAAACCAAAGTGGTTTCCTTGTTGCACATGGCTGAACGATGCCATTCTGTTTGGTACAGAAAGTACAATGTGCTCTCCTGTCCAGTGTTGGTGATGCCCAATAACCCTCTAGGTAGGCTTTTTGTTTCCTCCTTAGCCTGTGATCTTACAGTGTTAACAGCAAGAGACTGGTCTCTGTAAATAAAGATAGTTAATGTGTTTCAGAAGTGGCTGCTAAGTGATTTCTTTGCTTTACTAATGCTTACACTTTTTCTTTACTAATGCCCACCTGTTTCCTGCAGATTCCTTACCTACCTCCCTCTGAGCTTCCTGTTGGACCTCCTTTGCTTTCCTCTGTTTCCTTATTGCTTCTGAGGGGCTTTTTCTTTTGTTACGGCAATTTTCATTAATGATTTATCGATCCTTTCCTTCAAGATTCCAGACTGAAGCACTGTTAAATCTCTTAGTACTCACTACCACTTCCCTGTCCCCCAATGGCCTCAGCTGTAGGTCACCTGGGGGTTGCATGGTGGAACACAGATGGAGACCATTTGCTTTCCCTTTTCATGCCCAGCCTCTGGGACTGTTGCAATTAGAGGTATCCACTCCCCTGAAAACATATTTTCAGATCCTTAAGTGATTTAATCAACAACAGAAGTGATTTCAACTTAGCAGAGAAGTGAATGTTGCAGCCCTGCTTTCATGGTTTCTTCCATGACTGCCCCTTTCATCTTGAGCCTTCTCTGTGCTTCATCAGGTCTGCCTGACCTGGTCATCACCCCCAGGAGCTGATCTCCATCTCCATCCCTGCTGCCAGCACAGTGCTTGTCAGCCACAGCAAGCTCTGGCTAAGGCAGAAAACTCTGAACTTAATAATGCTGGGGAGGTTTCCCCTCTCTTAGTGAGATTCAACCTCAATGATTATCAGCAGGGTTCTGCTGAAACTGTCTGCAAGCTCCTGGCAAGCTCAGGTCTGAAGCCTCACAGATGCTGCTAACCTGAAAAGACTGAAGGTCATCCTCCCAACCTTCCCATCAGTTCAGCCTGTCTTCAGGCTTGGTACAGACTGGCATGATTTTACATGTGTTCAGGCTCTTAGCCGTTTTACCAAAATGAGAGTTAAAAATAAACTTCAAGTATTGTGGATGGGACTACCAGCAGATGTGCAAAGAAATAACCCAGTGTGCATTCCTCTGAAAACTTTAACTAACTTATTTGTATAGGATTCATTCTGATCCTTTCTATTACTTGTTATATGTGGCAGGCAGAGGTCATCTTTGAAAAGCTTTTTCCTTTTTTTTGTTTGCTGCCCATTTAAATTCTATAAATTGTTTTGTGAAACTCAAATATAGCTTTGTTACTGTTCAAATAATATCACATAAATGTACTTAGTATCATAATTACTGATAGCAAACACAGTTATGCAAACTTGTGAAGGGGGTTTCTTAGGGATTTTAAATAAGTTCTGTGGATTGCTAGCACATTGGCTTGTGCTCTCACTCAGCTGCATCTTGATTTAGCCATTTCCCTCCCCCCAACTCATTTCATGAGATAAATATTGTGTTGTGAAATATGAAACTGCCTGACTTTTTTTTCCCCTTTGGTCATAGTCACACCCACAATGTGAAACTAGCCTGTTGTAAGTACTTATAGCACAGCCCTAATAATTTAAGGAACTGATTCATCAAGCTGTGTTGCTTGCTCAGCTGTTCAACACTGTTGTAATAGTGTTCCTTACCTTTCTACCCTGGCAGCCATGTTGAGCCTGTTTCAGCCTTCACCTGCTGAGCTCATTGACAGGACCTAGGAGCCCACTGAAATTAACTGAAAAATTGAGAAACAATATTAATTATTCTTTTTTCAGCCTTGCGGCTAAAGGTGATATGGATGGGCTGTATGCCTGGTACCTGGCTGGTGCAGACCTGGAGCAAACTGGTTATGATGGCAGGAATCCCCTACAAGTAGTAAGTGTCCATATGGTTGTGCTGCTTTGATGTGCTGAGTAATAACACATGCTTTTGGATAATATTAATTTGGGAAAAATTTATGTTGGACTATAAACTGGATTAGAATTTGTTACAAACTCAAATCTGGTGCTGTTGTGAAGTAATAAATAGTTAGAACGAGAATTTTCTCATCTATGTCAGAGGAATTAAAATTTAAATTGGATTTTAATTATTTTGTGGTGATGTAGTCTTAATTCCCACAAGTGAGTATTTGCATGTCCTGGTACACAGGATGACAGAATTTACTCATGTTTCTACTTACAGGCAGAGGCTACAGGACAGAAGGAGGTTCTTGACTTCCTTAGACAAAAACAATAAGAAAGGTAAGATTTTGTTCTAAGGTGCTGGAGTTCTGAAATGTATCATCAGCACAAGTGTGAAGAGGGATGTTGTATTTAAGCCCTATTACACCCTGGGACAACTGGGTTCATCTGCTATCCCTGTCTTGGTTTCTCATTTGACTCTGAGTACTTAAATCCTTCTTTGTAGAGTGGAGCTAATATTTATTATTCTTTCTGCCTGAACCTGGAAATGGTTTTTTGTGCGTTCCACAGGGTAGTTCTGAACTTGGTTGGGAATGTAAAAGCTACTAAAATAAAACCAGAGGGCAACAATGTGATGTTCCATCAGCCTGTTGCAATAAAAGGCTCCTCTGTCTTGCCTGCATTGGAGAGGAAATGCCTTTTCTCAGGCACATTGGCCAGCTTGGCTCTCAGGGTGCTGTGCCCCAGCACAGGAGCGTTCCCTTCCTCAGGACAGCTGCATAGCCACCACAGCCATTCAGGAGGGGCCACTGTGCCACCTGCAGCATCTCCACTTGGCCTCTCCTTGTGGCTTTTAATGGAACACCCTAAACCAGACAATCTCCTGGTGTTACATCGTCAACCACATGGGAAACGTGTGCCAGACCTGCCACAGACCAGAGTTAGCTGTACTCCACATGTGGACTGCAGAAAGCTCTGTCACAGAGAGCTGTGCCCAGGGGCTGGTCCTGCTCTGTGCCCAGGACAGGACAGTGCCACAGCCTCCCTCTTCCTCAGGCCGCAGAGGCAGCTGCGCAGTTGTGCCTAACATGAATCCCTTCTGTGCTGCCATCATCCAAGGTGTGTTTCCCTGGCCCTGTGTGTGTGTGCCTCATGTTCAGAGCATCAGATCTGACAAGTCTCTCTACAGGGAACTTGTTGGGGCATTTGACCTTCTCCAGTGCTGTGCTGTAACTGGAAGCATTTAAAACACGCATCTTTCATTTCTCAGAGCTCTTTTCTGATGCAATACATTGTTGATCTAGATTTCTCCAATATATTGGCAAGTCTAATCCAAATTTAAATATTGGGAGGAGATGATCTCCTTTATTTATTAAAATTAGTACAAAATGTAGTTAAAGGTTCTGCTGCATTGATGGTTATCTGGCCACTTGTGCATCCCATTTGAGAGATGTTAGTGAGGACTGCAACTGTAATTTTTTATTTTCTCTGTACTGGTTTAAATTAATGAAGGACACAATCAGGGAGATTTCTTTACTTTCCTTTAAAGTTTTGGGGTTTTCTTTGATTCTACCCAATATAGAAGGATTAGATACAATCACAATGTAAATGGAAGTTTCCCAGCAGTCAGGATAGCAATGCTAACATACTTTTAGAATGTGAGTTACGCTTCAAAGGCATTTCCATTTTCATTGAAATACATCTGCAAGAATCATTTTTCCTTTGTAAGTGGGTAGTGAATGTGTTAAATCCTCAACTCCTCCATGGATCACCTCATAATTCCTTTGGACTGAGACACCAGTAGTGTAGGCGGTCTGAAGGAAGTCTTCAGCACTGCGTGAGAACTGGCTTGGCAGGCTACAGGGTAATCTGTTCTCAGGAAGGCTTTGGATACTGCCTAGTTCTAAACATCCATTCTCTCTTTCTCCAGGGGCTGTGGAAGATGGTCATTCCTCATCAGGAATACCAGCTTGAAGCATTAATGATGTTAAGCCATTATGGGAGGAAAAGAGGAAATGAACAATGGTAACGCTGCTTGAGGCATACAGGAAAGCTACAGCTTAGAAAAATTCTTTATTTAGGATTGCACTGATTATCTAAAAATAATTTGCTGCCTTTATTTTTTAATCACTTTTCTGGAAAGGATTTTTTTTAGGCAAGTGAGGTTGGAATGCATGGCTGTTCCTGTTACAAGTTCTGATTTTAAAGAGGCCTTTTGAATGTTCTTACGTTAAACCTCTGAGGACAGTATTGCAGGCATAGCAAATGGAAATACTGTGGTGAATTCATACCAAGGAAAAACAGTGGATTGTGCATTTCTGGGTTTCAACTAATAAAATCTCTGAGGAACAATGTTGATTTCACTTTGTCTGTTTTTTTGCAATGACTTTTATCACTCCAGCTGCAATTACAGCAATTGTGAGTGTCAGTGCAAACAATTGAATCAGTCATGGGCATCTGCCTGCAGTTGTGTACTAATCTTCACCAATGTGTCACTATAAACCCTCACTTGAAATGAGTAGGAGGCAGATGCCATAAAGCATGTTTGTGGGACTGCCTGAGTGAATTGATTGTTTTGTTTCTAATAGCATCTTTCCCACATCCTGACCGGAATATAATCAAGATTGCTACATACTGGACACGTAATTCTTTGGACTGTAAATGGGATCTCAGTATTAACAGACCCCAAGTTAAAAGTCCCAACACTTTCAGATTAAATAAAGAAGGTGATATGTATGTTTACAGCTGTGTCTGCCCTAGAATATGTAAACATAGGGAATACTTCAGGCAAATGCATATATTGGAGATGGCAACTTTTAATTTCACCTACAGCTTCTACAGTAATCTGTGTGCATTTTCTATCTGCTGCATCTGAAGGGAATCTTTGAAGTGCAGATATTTTTTTCTTTTTCCTCTTTATACTACTCAACCTTCCCACAGCTATTCTTATCATGGAGAAAAGCTGCAAGGACTACTTGCTGAGCCTGTATTAAAAGATTCCCAAGGTATACTGCATGTCAGATCACACCAAAACAAGGGAACTGTGCATGCAGTCTGAGACAATGCTATATACACTCCAGTTAAAAACAAAACCACAAAAATACTTGATTAATGTGAAGAGTAGTGCACATCTTCACTATGGTCACAAAAATCGCAACTAAGCTGTCTCGTTATTATATAATTGATACTGCATAGCAATGAACATGTTTTAGATTGAATAAAATGAATACAAAATTAAATAAGATTAACATCAAAAATCAGGCATTAAGTTTGTCATATTTTTTGGTGTCTTATCTGTAAATACGTAAAGTTGATGTATGTAGCAAAGTAATGTTTATGAATTTTTTTTGATCAGGAGTAAAATCATGCACAGACTCTTCTTCCTGTGGTGTTCAGAACTATTATCTTGCCTCATCAATAGTCCTGATGCACTGAACCAGACAATCCTTTAATAAACTTCTCCACAAGTGACTTTCTTGGTATTAGGATATTTTATATTTCTAATTATTCTCAGATGCCATCATTTTTTCACAACAGCATCCATTTTTTATTTCTGTACTGAAATGACTGCAGCACAGACAGAAGCACCAATATTTTCTTCATACTTTTCAATAAAGGCTCATCTGATCTACAGAAAACTTTCTAAACAGTAATATATTTCTAAAATATCCGTCTATAGTACAAAAAATACTTTTGAATAAAAAATTATATTCTGGTGTGAACTACTGAAATAATAGGTCTCAACAGTAAAACTGAAGGAGAGGGAAGAAAACAGCCAACCATTTTGGTCCTGCATATAAGCCAGGTAAAGACATTAAGTACAACATTTTGCGATGTGATCCAGTAAGAAGACTTTTAGTTAGAAGCTCATGAAGCTAAAATTAAATGGTTTAGGTCATATTTAAAGTAAGAATAAAGCAGTATTAGCTACTTTACAGAAATACATATCTTATTAATATGTCATCTTGCCTAAGAGTGTTCCTGCCACTTTCTAGAAAATTTATGACTTGCTTTATAAATAAACCAGTGGATTTTAATGGCAGACATATGAATGCAAATTTAATGTTTATCTGAGAAAGAGCTGGACCTTTTCTATATATGTCAGAATTTCATCCAGGAGCTGTTAACAGTCTACAAGTGTTAAGAGAAACTTAGCATAACTTAAATGTACAGGATGCTGTGACAAAAATCACCCAATCAAGGCCAGAAGCTTCAGCTCTTGACTCAATGTTGGAGATGAACTTCAGTAACACTTTGGAGATCCTGTGTTGTCTTGTTCATCTACTACACCCTTTTGCTTCATGCTGGTGATTTAATAATCATAATTATACTCTGTGATAACTCCCAGTCTTATGATGAATCTATTTGTGTGTAGTAACCCTTAAGTTTTGCATAGTTATTGCTCAAAAGTAAAATCTAAATATTAGTAAGGAATAAAATTGTTCCTATTTGTTTCAGTTACTGTAAGCAGCAGAGTGTCTTTCATTAGTTAAAGTATGCTAGACATCCCAGAGGCAGCTTAGTTGTTTCAAACATCCTAATTTTTCTCCTTCAGCTCATTCCTGAAAAGATCCAATACACTCTTCTTTTTATCCAGCAATCTTTTCAGTAAAGGGTTGCAGATTAAACAGCCATACAGGGCTATGGGTATTCCAAACACACTCATTCCATTGCCAGGACTAACTGTGGGTCCATTTCATAACTCTTCAAACAGTTCAGTTCCAGATACCCGTGATGTGCGTGTACCCTTCCATAGCTATATCCAGCTGCAGTTTGGGAGATCATCTGCACTGTGAGGATCATCTGTAGATCTGTGTTTGGTGTACACATTGAAATGGCATGGTGGAAGCTGGATAAAGTTACATTTGGGGTTTGGATTGGCTTTAGTTTTGTTTTGTTTTTTTTTTTGTTTAGAAAAGCTTGTGATATTATTTGCTATCAGTTTCTAATTGGAATATAAAGTGGCATTTTAGTTTCTGCTAGGAAATGGGAGTGGCTCCCATTCTTTTCCAGCCTCAGTGTAATAATGCAAATGGTCAGGCTGTAGTTTTCCTTGCCCTGCAGAATCACCACTGGGTCAAATGCCACAGTAGGAAACTGCACAAGCTCCCAGCCTGCACCTGTGTCAGTGTCAGAGAAGCTCCTGAGGGTCTGGACCATCCTGTTGCACAAAGTTCCACCAATGACTATAGAACAGCATAAAGGTGTAATCAATAATGTGACACTTGTAACTGCTGCACAAATGTTGGACTTATTTCCAGTGCTGAATGTTTTAAGTTGCAGTGATGTTCTGGGAATGAATGCTGGTGCTGGAACCTCTGTTGCCTCTCCACAGAGGAGACGCTATGAATGCCTCCTCTAAAAGTCAAACATTACATCAATTCTACAGCTTTCTTCACTTGAAAGACAACACCCAGCTTCCACTTTGTTTCTTTTTCCTAATGATCCAGCTAATACTGCCAACGGATAGGGACTACTTGGCCTATGTCAGCACTTCTCTTAACACTGCAGAAAGCAGAGATTTGCACAACTAACATGTCCAAGTTCCTGTCTGATTTGAGCTACAGCTTTTCTTTCCTGAATGCAACCACTTTCTTTTCTACTGATGGCTGAAAATATTAAGTTTCTGTTTGGAGATTCTCTTATAAAACTTCTGTCATGGAAGAGCACTCTTAATTATTTGAAAAATCAGCATGTGCTTGCTCTCCTATTGAATGTTGACATGGTAAACTGTTTACATCTCACAAGTTTGGCTGACCCCCGGGCAGACTGACTGTGTCTGATCAGTGCTTGCTGAATTAAATCATGTTCAACAAGGCTTCAGTGTCTGCTCCTTCTGCTTAAATAGCTAAATATCCCCAGTTTTGCACATCTTAACTTAGAATTACTATACTGTAGCATGTCTCATTTGTCTCATAAAGGGATTTTGCTGTTCAACAGTGAGTGATAAAGAAATCTCTCATGTGGAACTAAACCCCTCCTTGAATCAGTTTCTTTATTTGCAGTCTTCTGAATAGGGTGATCAACTGGAATTCTTCCAAAAGGATTGTGATCTAGTTGGAAGATTCCTCCATTTTTAAGGCTTGTTCCAGTAGTGAGATGAGTAGGGAGGGAATTGTGTCCCTAGTGCATAGAAGACAAAGAGAGCCCAATTCCACTTGTACAAAGCACTAAGGGACCCAAAGAGTGACCAAATGCAGCCATAGGGGTAATCTCCTTCTCCAGGTACCTATGCTCATCCCTCCATAGCACCTATTACAGCAGTTAAGAAACAAAATCCTTTTAGTTCCCAACAACACAATTTGTTAGATTACTGAGATAAACCTGAAGTAATTGCATGGTGGGTGAAAACAAGAAATTTATAAAGAACTGATTAAATGTGTGCAGCATACATTATCAGAAGCACAGATGATATGTTTGTGTCGTTTCCAAGAGGACTCTATTAGCAGTATAATCATCTTCCAGACTAGTAAGACTGGTCTTCCCATGATTCTTTAACAATATTTTATGACATGGTGGTGTTTGATTACATGTTTCTAACAGCACTTTAGTTTTAGTAACTCTTTTAGAAAAGCTACTTATGTAGAAAGCTTGTAAGACATGTAAAGTACTCTACTGAACCATACAAATGAATCTGTGGGACTCAAATGTTGCTATCTTAGATAGTCCATGAGTCAGAATAAAATCTTGTACTACCAGATTTATTATTTTGCAAAGTGTCTATCTGAAAATTACTTTAGAGACTTCATTATACGTACATTTGTTTACCTGTGATCAGCTGAATGAGAAGAGGCAGAAGCCTGTGTCTCAAAAGTTTAGCTGAGACAAGAGTCCTGAATCATGGCAGCAAAATGTCTGGTATGAACCACACTAAACAGCACTACTTAACGTGGCTCCATTTGGGAAAAGTTGATTCAAATCTCAGGGTGAAAAGATTTGGTCCTTGATGTCCAGATCTCCCACTGATGTCCCAGGAGGTTATAACAAGTGGGGCCCACGCTCCTCACAGGCTGGCAGGGCAGAGGCTGTGCCCCTTTCCCCCTCAGCCTGCCCTGCCAGGCCTCTCCTGTTGGGACACGCTCAGCCAGTGCATATCTTGTGCATTCCCACTGGCGTTCTGAGCTTCACACCAGCACCTCCCTCCCACTCCAGGATGCTGCACATCACAAGGAATCCATGGGAAGGTGCCAACCAACAACATCCTGCAGCTTTGCTCCGCAGCCTCCTCCGTACGCAGGCCCTGCCAGGCCTCGGCATTGCGCGACCTGATGCATGGCACGTTGCACAAGGCAGGAAAAGGCTGAGATATCATTCCCTGTCTTGCAGCAGCAGTAAATACTACAGCAATAAATAACCACTCTCTCGAGCCACAGTATTCCTTCACATCTCCTCAGCTTCCACATGGGATCAGAAGAATGGTGGCCAGGGGAGATATTGCCTGGCCAAAGCTGCCTGCTAATATCCTGTTAGTATCCTCTGCAGCACTTCTGAGTACAGATAAGCCTCATTATTACATGTTTATGTGCATAATTAATGTGTTTCTCCTCTAGTGCCACTGTTGTAGATCCCATTAGGCTCTTGTGCTTGGTGTTTGACAGTCCTAAATCCTGGTTTTGAGGGCTTAAAAGTGAAATTAGATGAGACTCCACAACTAAAAAGTGCTAAGAAAGGGTCAAGAGAATGACAATTATGTTTGTTTACACCAGCTGATTATTTCTACATGAAATGATTAATTATTAGCATAGAAGGGAAATTACAATCCTAGCAATTCAGTAGAAAGAAAAGGATTTCAGGGCGAGAAAAAAGGAATCTTAATGGCAATCATTTACTGAGAGATATGAAGTTATCACAATTAGAACAGACAGCTGTCAATTAATCCTGTCATATGCAAGAAGCTGCTGTGCTGGGGAGATTCTCTGCTGCTGATTGTCTGTGCATGAATAATTACACTTGCAACTCCCAGGGGGTGTGGCTTCCTTCCTGGGTATGTTTTGCTGTGGATCTTTGTGACCAAGGCCCAGTGAAGTTGGGATTTCAATGCATCATATTCTTTCTGTGGCACATCTGAATTGCTTGTTCCCACTGAAGGGTCAGATTGGGATGACATGATTCCAGCACGCTTGAGGCATCCAGCAAAGATCTTTGTTGAATCCTGTAGAGCTCCAGGTCTTCAGGGCAAAAACAACTGGCATGTTATCTCTACTGTCTGACAAGAGTGTGATGTGAAATAAGTCAGTTTATTTACTTGGACCACTTTGACCAAGATCTCTGCCCACAACTATGTCACCATTCACCACTGTTGTTTGGAGAGTTCTATATTCCAAGGACAGAAAACCAGAAATATGAGCTGCTGCTAAAAATTACCATGTTACATCAGTGCAAAGTCACACTCTGTATGTTCATTAGCTTGAACCAGCAAAATCCTAGGAAATCTTGATAGATGGTCAAATAATTAGTAATTACTTCCTTTCTCATGGCAGGACACGTAATCCTGCCAACTCTGAAAAAAACAGCTGGTAGGTAAACATGAAAAATCAAGTTGCTACAAGGCTAGTGATGGCTATCACAATTAAGCATTGTAATCAATTATAAAGTTATTGAAGCAGGCTTAATGCATAGCAGCTAATCTTAAATATTAATTGCTTGGCTGAAAAACACTTCAGAAAAAGTGTTTTCAAGTGTTAGCTTCCAGGGTTTAGCCTGAAACTTCATGGTAGAGTAAAAGGTGGCTGTAATTTAATGAAAGTCAGCTTTTCTTACGGTCTATACAGTAAGTCCTCTGGGAAGTGAGGCATTCAACATTTGTCATGTCAGAATTGTGTTCACTAGCTATTTAATTTCTATTTTTATTTAAAAATTAAAAAAAAAAAAAGAGTAAGGGAGAGAGAGAGAGAGAGAGAGAGAGAGAAAGGATAATTGATTGTGAGGAGATAAAAAAGTAACCATGAGACCAGGCTCTCCTGAAATTTGAAATACTACAGGAGAGTTGATTGCAAAAGAGGACTCAGTGGATTCAGTGGATTCATTTCCCATGCACACATCTCTGTGTCCAGCTCTGGACTCTGCAGTACAAGACAGATAAGCAGCTACTGCAGAGAGTCCAGAAGAGGCCACATCAGAAGACTGGAGCATCTCTTTTATGAGGAGACTGAGGAAACTGGGCCTGTTCAGTCTAGAGAAAACTCAGAGGAGATCTCATTAATCCACACCAATGTCTCAAAGGTGGGTGGCAGAGGATGGTGGCAGACTCTCTTCAGTGGTACCCAGCAACAGGAGCAAAGGCCATAAACTAAAACACAAAAAGTTTCACCTCAACATGAGGAAGAACTTTATGCTGAGGGTGGCAGAGCACTGGAACAGCTGCCCAGAGAGGTCTCCCTCTCTGGAGACATTCAAAACCCACCTGGATATGTCCCAATGCCACCTGCTCCAGGTGACCCTGCCTTGGTAGGGGGGTTGGACTGGATGATCTCCAGATGTCCCAACCCTGACTATTCTGTGATTATGTGATCTCCAGCTCAACACACTGCAGGGACTCCTGAACTTACAGTGGAAAGTCATGGCAAAGTATAATCTACATCAGGGCTACAGAAGTACCTCCTTGTTGTTTGCAATGTGCTTTTCCTGATGTTTTTTTAGGGCCAGAGTTGAAGCTTCTCCTTACTGTCAGGGTCTCAGTGCAGGGATAGATGGATCTCCCAGGACACATCTGCTTGACAGCTCACACACCATCTCTGCAGCACAAGCATTGCTCTTCACACATTTTTCTTTTTGCAGCTGCTGATGCACAGGAAATTGTACCTACTGAACCATCCTGGAAGTGTGCAGAGCCCTGAGGTCTCCTTATTCTAGACTGATTAGAAGAACTGATGTGTTTAACAATTAAACTGAAAGTTTGAAATAGAAACCAGAAAATTATAATCTGCTGCTTGCTGTTGTGCTATTGAATAAAAACAGAGCTTGACTTGAAAAATTCTCACAAAAAGGGAAAAACTACATTAATTTGTATAATGTAATTTACATACTTAGCTATTGGAATGAACAAGATGTTAAGTCAAAACAAGGTAAATGGTGAAAAGCAGTATTACACATTAAATTGGTATGTAACCTCTGTACTGCTCAGGGACATTGAACTGCATACTTAGATAAAGCATTTGAGATACAAATCTCTCTCCTGATAAATTGATAATTTTGGATTTAATCAAAACTTTGTGCACACAATAGTAGCATTTCCAATAAAATGTGAATTCTTGGCTTCGAAAGAAGCTGCTAGCCATATTTTAATTTCTAGCACTTCTTTATTAATCTACCTACTGAATGGCAAATCCACAATCTTTCTAAAAGTTCTTGTTTGATAAAACATCCCACCTCATCCATTTATCTATAAATCACTTGATGTTATTTAGGCAGTAATCTCAAAAGACTTCCTATTTACACGAGGAAGCATTAGGCCATCTCTCAGGGTGTTTATTACTGCAAATCAAGTTAGTATCAAGCTATTATTATGCTCACATGTGACACATAGTGGGTTGCTGTATTGACAAATGAATTTAAGCCAATTAAAGTAAACATGAAGTTGCCCCATCACTGTTTGCTATGAACATATGGAATGCTGATTTTCCAGGGAGGCAGAAAATCCACTTGCAGAGATTTTTTTGTTTGTTTGTTATTCTGTTTACCAGACCCAAGAATACTAAAAATACTTTACAGGACATGTCAGATTCTGGGTCTTTATGAAACTTCCAATCTAATTTTAGGTGAGCATTAATGAGCAAAAGTAGGAAATCAGGAAGTAATAACAAGGAATATAAAAACTATAAACAAAGAAATGGTAAGTTCCATGTCCATGCTTAGTTTGAGTGCTGGATTTAAGTCCAAAATTGTCAGATAAACTATGTCATACAAGGAATAGTACTTTGGGTTGTTCTATGCCCATCCATAATGTTACCTGTGGAATAAGGAAGTAGCAGGAAAGTGTTGGGAGTTTTTGCCAAAGAAGTGTGGGGACATTGATTGGTAATAATGACAGCACCTCCCAGTCATTTTTCATAACTTCAGTTTTTCAAAGCAGAACTTCCCTCAATTATAATCCTCCTCTCATTACCAGGCATTCATGATCTTCCATATTCTGCCATGCAAACAGTACAGCCTTTTATGTCCTCCCACAACCTTGCCCTTCTTCTTCACTTCCTCCCAGACCAGCTCTTTGTCTCCTACAACCACCCCTGGCGTTATGTCTCCTTTTGTGCTGCCTTCTTTGTTTGCCACTGTCAGGTGACTGGTATTTGCTTTCCCCATCCAAGAAAACTCTGCCTGCTGTACCAGGGGCTCAAGCCATCATGTTCCACTTTACAGTGTGCTGCTCCTCCAGGCTTCAGGAGTGTTGGTGCAGTCACAGAGCTCTCAGCATCCAGTGTGATGGTGCCATGCTGGGAGGTACCATAGTCCTTTTCATTTGGGTCCCACTGATACAAACAGTATTTATTTTTCTCAACAGAAACAATGGACTAATTACTATTCCTTCTAATACTCTTCATTTCTCCCCCCATATAATTTCAGAACCAATTCTATTATTTTAATGTTTCAATCACCTTTCATAGTTGCACAGAGGAAGAACAATACATTGCCCATCCCTTGGATAGTGCTGCCTGTCCATTTTCACTTTTGGGCGCCTCTACTCTTCTACCTTTCAAAGCCTTTAGCCCATTCTCTGAGACTCTGCCTAGTGAAGGGAGGAAAAATGATGTTAACTCTCTTACTTTCATAACTGAGGGTATATGGGTAAGAAACAGAACCTACTAAATAGTTCTATAATTAAATGAAAGGTATGTTTACCCATTCACTGTAAAACCACTGGCACTTATTAAAAAGAAGTCCAAAGCAGGAGATGGTTCATCCTGCCTAAACAGACAGGTTCTGGTACCTCAGGCAGGTCCCCACTCAGTGCCCAGAGTCCTTTAGGGGCCATCTGCCATGTGTGTCTGACCAGGACCAGAACAGCAATGGGATCCCTGGGGATTACATATCTCACCAGTGCAGCAGCAGGTTTGTCTGGAAAGGACTCTTGAACCCAGTTAGAATGGACAGTCAAGTTATTATTTAGCTGGGTGGTATTTGTGAAGCTGTGGGTGTGGGTGTGAGTTTGTGTTTGTCAGAGGCAGGTGAGAGTTGCCAGTGTAGTCAGTGAAGGATTATATATAAAATACAGCCCATGCAGTCAAGCTGCACACACTGTACACATCACTGGCAGGAGTGGACGACCTAGAACACTGTGTCATAGCACAAATGCCTCTTCTTACAGGGTGTAAATAACAGTCTTGCTTCCACAGATGCCAAGGACAGAGGTGTCCTTTGAGTGAACTCACAAATAGTGCACCCTCCTCTATCCAAGGCAAGTTAATATCCTCTTGGGAGAATGAGAAGGTCCAAAAACTCCCTGTGGCTTGGGCTATCTTGAAGAAGGCACAAAATTAAGCTCTGGGTTTGAGTGTGAGAGGGCAGAGCGGAAGAACAGGAGCTGGCTTTACCAAAGCAGACTGAAATGCCTCCAGCCTAGACCCAGGGAGCTTCCTCAGCATGAGGTTTGCATAGGCACCTAGAACAACCTGTTCTGGTTCCAGCACTCCAGCTTCTGGTGCAGCACCATGTTCACACGAGCTGTGCACAGCCACAAGGCCTTTTCCCTGCTCTGCTGCTCTGGGATGCCTCCTCTATGGGCACCTCCTCTGGGACTGCTTGAGTCTCCTATATATTTTTAAAGGGACAAAGATCATAGGATCTGGAACACCAAAATGCATAAACAGCACTCAGTTCTTTAAACATTCAAAGTACTATATAAACATTAGTGAAGCCTCATAAGATGAGGTAGGTAAGCATTATCTCCCTCTCAAGGTGTGGTAAAATGACTTGGCCAAGGCCAGAGGCTGAGTCACTGGCAGAGTGAGGTTTACCATCCACATCTTTTTGAAATGGTGTCTCCTGGGCTGGCTGGTGAGAGCAGCATGTGGTCAGGCAGTGCAGGCAGCCTGGCACCACCACCAACCAGCATCCCCACTGCCACCATGGGGAAGCCAACTATGGGGTTCCTGTAATCCCCACCCTAAGGTTACAGGGCGTGAGGGCCTTGCAGCTCACCCCAACAACACCGCTTGGAAACCTCTGTAAATTAGATTTCATTGCTAGTCTGTCAAAGTTCAGGGTGTCCTTCCTCCCTGTTGGCTCTCCAAAACCTCTGAACAGTTTTTCAGTTCTTCACACTTCATATCTTTTCAGAAACCTTCTTCACGTTCTTCAGTTCTGGCTTCTTAGTCCTTCCTTTCTGAAACCAAGGTCGGGAACATTCAGGAGCAGGACGTGACCTCGGGAAAAGTCTGGTGCTCCCCAATGGTGGCTCCTCAGGGCACCTGAGGAAACAGCAGCAGTGCTGCGAGAATACTGGGGAAAAACAGGGCAAACCCAGTCACTCATGCACAGCAGGTGGTTTCTCATGTCATTTACAAAAATCCCTGCAACTACACTCACGACAGTCAATCTGACAATGAACATTCCAGATTAGAAATGGGTACCTGTGCTACCCTTCAGGAGGGCTGGGTAGCACAGGACAATGCTGCCAGCTCACCCAAGGATGTCAGAGGGCTTTTATAGATTACTTTCCCATCTCAAAAAATACTGGCCGGTGGGGAAAGAGTAGAAAGCCGGCTGTGAATCCCGCGGAGGGCAGGCAGCAGAGCAGACCTCAGGCCTGCCGGGCAGCCGGCCGGGCGGGAAGCGACCATGTTCGCCAGGCGCGACGCCACAAGCACGGATCCCGGGCCAGGCCGGGCGTTCACGCTGCGGCCGTGAAATCCCCCGGAGAACGTGACGTGCCGGTTTAAGGCTTTTTTGTTTTGTTTTCTTGTTTTGTTTTTTAGGGCTGCCAGCCAGGCGAGGGGGGCCGGCAAGGGTGTGAGGGCAGGCGGCCCGTCAGCGGCAGCGCCTGTCGGGAGGGCGCAGGGTGGAGTCTCTTACTCACCCCCCGGAGCCACCTCCAGCTTCGGCGAAACCTGTCGAGCAGTTTCCCCCGGTGGCAGGGCGGAGGGCAGGAGGGCGGCGGGAGGAGAGAGGGAGGGAGGAAACGCGCCGCCTCGGAACAGGTTTGTCCTTCTCTACCTGCTGACGTTCGGCCGCCCCAGATGATGGCTGGAAACAAAACCGCCCCGTCAGTGCGAAGGCAGCCTGGAAAAACTGGTCGTGTGAGGGGCGAGGGCAGCATTCCTGGCTGCCGCGCAGGGGACGGCTCATCACCGCGAGGTACCGCGCGGGTATAAAAGGGCCCCGCACGGCCAGGCGCGGCAGAGGGGCGGCCGCGGCACATGGCTAGCGGGGAGCGGCCGCGGGCGCCCGGCCCGGGCAGCCGCTGAGCTGCGGCCCCTCAGGAGAACGGCTGGTTTTGTTTCGTTTGTTCTTTTTTAAACTTTTTTTTTTTCCTTACTTTTTTTTGGGGTTGCTTGGTTGGTTGTTTTGTTGGTGTTTTTTTTTTCTGTTTGTTTTTGTTTTGTTTTGTTTTTGCACTTTGTAAAGAGAGCGTGCTGCCGTCAAGCTCTCCCAGCCCCAGCGCAAGGCCGGGGATGCTCGCGGGACGGTGGCCATCAGTAAGTGGCGGCGCTGAGCGAGGAGTGCGGGGCGGGCGTGCCGGGCCGGGCCGGGCGCTGTCCCCGGGCGCTGTCGCTGCCCGCCCGCCAGTCCCGTGTGTTCTGTCTCGTCCCCAGGTCCGCCGCGGCGAAACGAAGAGCCAAGCCCGGGGCAGGAGCGGGCGGGAAGCGCGCCTCGGCCCCGCTGCGCTCCCCGCGGACCCTCAGCCTCCTTGGTGCAGTGGTTCTTAACAGTTCAACAGTTCTCTAGCATAATTGTGAAATGTTTAGGACCACTTGACCAGCGAGGCCCGGGCATCGGCCGGCAGCGGCGGAGACCTGCAGCGCCCGCGGCGGAGCGAGCCGGAGCGGGGGAGCCGGCGGGCCGGCCCCGGGAGGAGGAGCCGGAGCCGGGGCCGGCGGGAGCGGCCCGGCCTGGCCCGGCCCGGCCGCGCGGCCCCTGGGACGGGCGGCGAGGAGAGGGAGGGCCGGGCCCAGTCCCCGCAGCCGGCCACGGGTCCCGCTCCGGGGATGGCGGAAAGGGCAAAGACAGTGCAAGTGCTTAAAAAAAAGGTTATTGCGTGTCCTGTGGGAACCGAGGAGTTTAATAACTTAAAAAGAACAGGTAGGATAAATCCTGCTGCTGCTGCTGCAGCTGCTGTCATCTGGCTGTGCTAGAGGCAGGCTGATACACTTACTGCAAAACCATCTGCTCTCTCCTTTATGTGCACCATACACTCAGATGCACAGATTTAAAAAAAACAAAGAATCAGATTGACTCTCTAGGCTGCATTCTCCAGAGGCTTCCCACTTTTCCAAGATGTATTTAGTGATAGCACTTCTTTTGTCTTTGAGTGCCCTTTTACTTAGGGCAGAATAGCCTTTGTCTTGTGCTGTTTTATACTGTATTTTCAGTATGTACACTTACTGCAGGCAGCTAAAGGACATCTGGACTTTCTGGCCTAATTTGGTTGAATTTCTTCAAAGGATGTCTGCTTTTAGAACTATGGCAATGATGGCCTGGCTTGAAGGTCTGTCGACTTAATCAAACGGACCTTAGCGAAAATCCTGGATCTTTCAAAATACAGCTGAAGAATTTTGATTTTTTTAAAAAAGAGGGGAAAAAGTCTGAAAACTGCAATTCTGCCTACAATTTATTTTTCTTATAGAAGTGTAGCTTTGTTCTTCTAGCTAGGTTCTTCCTACCTTGTGCTTGCTCTTCTCGTCCCTATCCCAAGTATCAAATTGAAACTAGAAATGTAATAGGTTTATTTTTATTTTTCTTAACCTGACTTTAAATAAAAAAGGCAATAGACTAATTCATAAAATAGAATTTTACTGCTTTAAATTTGACCAAGAAAACTTAGTGGCCTGCCTATGCGTATGTTTTAAACCTTTAAACCTAATGATTTGTATACATGTATTCTTGCCATTGCTTCTGTGGAATTCCGTTTGCTCCAAAAATGTGCCATCTGGTATGAACATGAGGTGCACGAGTAAATACGCAGGGGATTCTGGCCTCACTGAAGTCAAGAAGAGTTCTCTGTCTGGAGTAGAGCTGTGATTCTCAGGAAAGGAGCTTCCAAGAGTGGCTGAAAATATTTGAAGAGTATGCAAGTCTGATACGCAAAAATGCTTCTCGGGTACAGCCTAGGAAAAGCGTGATTTCTACCTGCTGCTGTAACTCAGAACAAGTTAGGCAAGGTTAATTACAGCATAATAGGGTTTAATTTAGCTGGGAATGAGGGTATGGTGGCTGCTAGCAGTGTTTCTCAAACTGCAAGGCTGGCCTCCTTAGGCAAGCTTACACAAGCCCAAGGCAAATGGAAAAACACACTTTGTCTGGGACTTGGCAAACGTAGAACCCCCACATCTATTAATGATGAATCCTCATTTGCCAAGGCAAAAACTGAAATGCTCTCCCAAGGAAAAGATTAATGACCTGTCCCTCTTAAGGGTCTGATGATTCAATACCATTCTGTCTGGGTTCTAATATATGGTGCTCATTATCACAGTGTCTGAGCGCCTCCCAAATAGTTAAAAAGTAATACTAGTGTTCTGCACACACAGTTCTCATTAATTTCAGTGGGTGTTGTGGATGTTTAAACAGAGCAGAGCCCTGAAGAGTTGAAAATAGACTTGCAAAACACACTGTGAGTTTGATCCACAGCTGGCTTGCATCGGCACAGCCCTCTTAACTTCCATGGAGTTACACTCATTTACACTAGCTGGGATTTGACCCTGTGTTTTTTTTCTCATGTCTATCTGCAGTTGATAAGTCAGATCCTCTCACCTTGCTCTATCAAGTTGTCCACTGGCTTCAGCAGGAGCACTAGCTGTACAAATTAGAATTTCCTGTTTTGAGGGAATCCTCTTCCCTCTTAGTACAGCTCAACATGATTCAAGTTTTTTTTCCCTATTCACTCAGGTGCAGTGTGCCCTGAAAAAGTTTGGAAGAAACTTTTTAGGGGATAAAGAAAGAGTTTTTGGTTTTTCAAGGATATTGTTAATCATGCAAACCTGTGGGGGAGGTTGTGTTTACACAGACAAGATCTTAATGTCTTGTACTGGGTTGTCCATGTCAAGACAAACCTCTCCTCGTTGCTTATACAAACTGATGTTTCAGTGTAGTCCATTGCTGAAACTGGGGAGTGTCACAACATTACTGAAACATCTCTTTTACATGTGTTTTATTCTGTGACATTTTTAGGGTATGGTATCAGGTTGACTTCTAACTGTTGTTTTTCTTTTCTCAGACTGGGTGAACTCCTGATGACAGGCTTGTAGTTTTCATAAGCTGGCAGTAAGCCACGTGGATGAACAAACAAACAAAAATCCCCAACAAATTCACAATGAAAACCTCTGGTTTCATTGGCAAAACAGCCCTTCCTTGTGATATTGTCTAAGCTAAGCAGAAGCCTGAGGGGATGAAGGGAGGAGACTTTTCTGCCAAACTTAGTAAAATGTTGCCCTGCAGTTGCAGAGCATGCTTTTAGCTCTTACTATTAAAGTCCCAGACAATATTTCAGTTGCTTATCACTGGAATCTTGGCCTTTGGATAATAATATTTAATTTTTTTACTCCCTTTTAAAATGATTAGCAAAGGTATTACGACCAGACTGGAAGGATAGGTGGATTAAACCTTCTGGTTTTAGACTAACCTCTGGACTAAGGAGGTCTTTCTTAACTGTCTGCTCTGCCCAAGAAAAGGAAGTACAAGCACATTCCTCCCTCCCCACCCTTTTCTGTAGGCTGCTTAATGCTTTGGCAGCATCCAGGAGTTTCAGTGCACACACGAATACATTGGGTGGGATGCTGATTGGTCAGAGATTCAGGTAGCAACACCGAGTAAAGTATGCATTCAAATCAAATGCACATTTGAATTAAGAAAGAGCAACCCAGAACACACCTTTCTTGGTAATCTGCTGAATAATGCCCCTCTGCACAGAAGCAATCTAGATGCTGGTGCTAGTAGCTCTTGAGTAATGCTGTAATGAGGGTGTCCTAGGCACCATACTTAGGCGTCATGCCTATATTCTTGAACAAGAAGAGTTGCATCTCTCAACAAGGTAGTTGCATTTCTAGAACTCTTTAAAAATAACAGTAAAAGTTGTTTTATTAAAACTTAATACCAAATAAACAGTATATATAAATATCAGTAGTAAGCATTCATGGCGGGAAGTTTCTGCTTAACTTCTGGGATTGTACTTGCAGTGTTGTTCACACAATAATTTTTATGCTGAGAGACCACACATCTACCACTTCTGTGTATCAAAAATTCTTAGCCCTGATCTGACCATGTGCTTTATTGACCTGGGGGACACAAAAGATTCACTCACTGCTGGAAGCTTACAACCCTCTAGGCTTGAATTAATGACCATTTTTTCAGCCTGTGTAAATTGGTGTATGATCTTCGATTTCTGTGTAGCTGTAAAGCTTACCCCAATTCAGGTGCAGGTCTTAAAGTTATTTCTCCCTGTGAGTAATTTTCTGCTCAAAACTGATGATGGAAAATGCAGATAATTTTTGAAAAATGTATTTTCCAAATACAGTTAATTGCCCATATCAACAGTAATAGCATCTCCATAAGATAAATGGGGTGACAAAGTCTGTGCTTGGTAACAATGAAGGCAGGATTTCTTTGCTAACTGGTTTGGTTTTGGTTCTTTAACTAAAAAAATTGACAACCTGTGATTTAGAATTTGCATGATGCTCATTTTAAGAGTATTCATGGTATCTAGCAATTTCTGAGAATAAAATTAATCAGTTGCTACAGTGTTTTTGGGAGTCCAGGGTGAGAGAGGTGGTGCTGGGTTAACAGTTGGACTTAATGACCTCAAAGTCTTTTCTAAACTAAACAGTTCTGTGATGTTGTGAGTGGTGGTGATGATCTCACTAACAGAAACCAGCAATTTTGCATCTCCCTTTATCTTACATGGCTTCATGTCATCTTTTTTATGTTCTTAGATAGATCCAGCTCACAGATAATGTTTTTTTTTTTTATGGTATTTGGGAATACCAGTAAAGGAAATGTCTTTTGAAAGCACTAATTTCTGCCAAGCATATTGGCAAGGTGTAATATCTACTGTTACAGCATGTTGGTTTTCCCTCCTGTTTTTGTGACATATTTGAGTCCTGTGAGGTGGAGGTATAGCTGGAGTAGTGTTCTGCCAATTTACTTTTTATTGGACACTTGGATAATACTCACCTGAAAAAAAAAATTTCTAGTTGTCCGAACTAATTACATGGTTAGTGCAAACAAATGGCTATTCTCAGGTGTGATTCAACTCATCATCTTAAGCTGGGTGGCTGAACTAAGGGAGTCTCATTCTGCCCTAAAAGTACCTGTTTCTCTTAGTTTGCCAGAAAGTGGGGCAGCATCACTAAATCAGTTACGAGACTTACACATTGTGGACCAAATATTCCAGGAGAGGCAACTTAAACCCCCTGAGAGTCCCTCCTCAGCCTTAGTCCTATACAAACCCTATAGATGCACTGCTCCATCAGTTATGTCCATCTAGTTCCTGAGCTGCTTAGGTTTATGTGAATCACCTTTTTTCTTGCTTCTTGGAGTGCAGCGGGAAGCAATTTTTAGAACAACAGGCACTAAAATTAGAAATAGTTCAGTGACACTTTTATAGTAGCAGCATGCAGGAGTACTTGTTCTGTAGTGGTTTAACCTTCACAGTATCATAAAACAGCTGTAAAGTTGGCTTTGGTGTCAAGATGAAATCAATTTATAATAATGTTTAGTTACCACATTTTGAGAGTCTTACAGGGAGCTATCCTGCCAGCAGCTTTTTTCCTGACTCCGTCAGATATCTGGACTGGCAGAGCTGGCATAAAAACAAAGCCCCAACTGTTTTTTTGGGGGTGGGTTTTTGTTTGATTTTTTTTTTCCCTAGGAACGTTGTGCATAGTTGATCTGGGTTAATACCCAAAATGTATTATGCTGGCTCTTTTTTCACTTCAGGCATTTTAAATCTGTTTCAGCAAATGTCATATTTTCTGGGTTTTGCTGCACAGCCAACCTTATGAACCTGTTCAGTGTTGATGGTTCATTAATTGCTCTGGTATTTTCATCCCAACTACCTTCTTAGCTTATTTTGTTAGATTTTTATCCCCAAAGGCCACAGCTTCAGGATTTGTGTGATTTAAAGACAATGAGAATCTTTATTTAAGACAGTTCCTAGCTCCCATTCTGGTAGAAGAGTCTGAAATAGTAATCTGACGACATAGAAATGCTCAGAAACTGGTAAACAAATGGAATTAATGCCATTTTTACTCTCGTGATTTTTGTTGAAGGGTGGGGATGAATGATTCATTATGTCCTCTTTTTTCTTTCATTTTCCTAATACTTGGAATTGGCAATATTGCATTGTAATAAGCCTCTAAAGATGTTCTCTATTAATATTATGACATCCAAACAGAAAGCCAAATCTTTTCTCTTTCACATGGGCTTAAACCCAGAAAAACACCAGTTATTTGTGTACACTGATTGAACAGAATAAACAGAAGATGCTAAAACTGCTACAATGATATGTGGATTTGTCATTTCAGGTAAAACCAGGGATTCCCAATCCCAAATTCTGTCTTGCCCTGTCTGAGTTTTGCTGATCTATTACCAGATCAGAAGCTCAATTGACACATGGAAAAATTAGTTTTGGTGAGCTATTGAGAAGGACAGTTTAAAATCTGATAGCAAGAGATAGGAAAAGAGGTTCCCTTGATGACTCTGTTGCTTGAGGACAGGATTCATAAGCACCTGGCTCCAGGCAAAAGGGATCTGTAACAGGAATAAATGGCTCTGTGCACCATAGCCTTTCTTTTTCCAATGTCTAGAGCTTCCTTCTGGATTTTTCTTTCCTGAAGATCAGCTTCCTCAGGAGTATGATGACTTTTGTGGATCATGTTCCTTTTAATCTCCCCAATGGATAAGATCTAAAAGGTGATTTAGGATTAGGAGGTCGGACAGGATTTTTATTTCAGTTTGATCTTTCCCCCCTCGCTGCAGCCTGTATGTAAACTTGCCACATTCACACAACTTGGTGGGGACTCAGCAGAGCTATGCAGGTTTCTTTGGGATCACTTTTGGGTTTGTACCTGAGCAGCACAGTGCCAAGTACTAAAGGGCAAAGTGGTGGCATCCCAGGCTCCCTCTAACCAGATTCAGAGGCACAATTGTAAAAGGCAGTTTTGTGCTCATGTCAAATTAATAGTGTTTTATTGTTTTCATAGACTCAAAGTTTGTAAGGCCAGAAGAGGATATTCACATGACACCAATTTTAGATGGCATGTGTGAGAGGCTTATCTTCCCAGACATCTCCAAAGGGAGGACAGAGGGCTGTAGGAAGACTCCTGGACAGGATCTCCTTTGCTGTGGAGGCAGTGTAGAAGACATGCTTACATCAAATTCATGGCAGGGGGCAGTGTGAATGCCTTCCACTGGGATAATCTACTTCTCTTTCATAACACTTCTAATAGGATGTCCTTGGAATATTTATGGTTTGGAGTGTAATACATCTTTAACAAGGACATGTGCTGCAATTGAAAAAATAAGGCAATTTCCAGAGTCTCTAAAATAAACAGGAGATTCATCACATATAATAATGTTCTCGTCTTCCCTCTCTATTTTTCTTTCCCTAGTAAATACAAACATATTTTTCCTGGCTCTTCTTATGCATTCCATTTGGTAATGAGGGTTTAAAGAAAAAAACCAGAGTGACCACACTACTTTGAAAACAAGCACTGGATTTTAATGTTTGTACAGACTGTGTATTAAGGACCTAATATTCCAGGAGAGGCCAGCCTCCTGCAAAGTTCTTTCCAGACCCAAGGACTAAACTTAGCTCCAAAATTAATATTTAGACTTAATTTTAAGTGGTCTAGAAAGTCAACATGGAAGATACTGCATCTTTCAGGATGTCAGCATCTAGGAACACAGACATTGCCAGTATTCATAGGCTGTCCAATACTCATCACATCTGGGCTGGTGTCAGTCTGAACCCATACAACTGTGACTTTAGATGCTATTTAGTGATGCTATAGTGACCAGTGAACAGTGTTTCTGTCACAGAGCCTGTGGACATGGCTCCATGAAGTTATTTATTATTATTACTTATTATTTATTGATCAATAGAAGCAAATCCAGATTTTTTTTTCATAAAACTGTATTTTTTTTGACAGAAAGAGAGAACTAGCCTGGCTTCAGGTAGCTTTCTACTGAGAGCATCTATCAATAGTCTTCCATGTACCACAAGTTCCAGAAAGAGCAAAAATATTATAATCAGCTTTTATATAATATCTCTTGAGAAACTTTATGAAAATAATGGTAATAAGTTGCTGCCCATCTTCCTTTAAGAGATGACTTTCAGCGTGACTGGGCATTGTACAAGAGATATACTTTGCTGCTGGTAGCAGCTGCTCTGTCCTGGGACAGAGACAAGAGGAGACACCTCTGGGCACTGTGTCCCTGTAGCTGCTTTGCCACATTTAGCTGTACCAACAGTCCTAAAACTGAGGTAGTTAAGGAAAAAAAATAGACTATGAGCTGACCTAATTGTAATGGCACACCATCTACTCCTGTGGCTCTTCTTCTCATGTGTGGGTTGTTAGTTAAAAAAAGGAAGTATCTAAGGGCCATTTGGTGGTAGCATGTGCTGTGTCACTCTATTTGTCTGAGCTGGAAAGAAGATGGAACCATTGAAGTCCCAGTGCCATAGACTCTAATCTGGATGGCTTAGGTCTTTCATTTGAGTGCTTTCAATCATGGGTTTTGGGTCACTGATGTTGATAAAATGGAAATTATCATCATGCCAAGGTAAATCAGCAGTATAACCAAAGACTTTACATTCACCATCCCAATAGGTGAATGACTTCTGAGTGGCTGGGAGTCTGGGGAGAGTACGTGCAACCTTGTGTAAACTGGGGTTGTTCCCGACTCTATACTGGAAACTGAGCAAGATCTATTAAGGAGCTGAAAATAATAGGTTGTTCTGGGGCCAGAAGAGCTGCTGTGTTGCCAGAGGAGCTGGAAGCTCTTGCTTGGCTTGGCAGTGGGTGGATGGGTATCTCGCTGCAGGATTGGTGTGGGGAGGTGCTGGCCTAGGAAAGCAGCCAGGCTGAGTGTTTATTGTGCTGTACTCAGCTCATGCTTGTGTCTGCTTGATAAAAGAGGTGAAAGGAAGGCAAGAAGGGGATGGATGCCCTGGTATGGGATTTAGGATGAATCTGTTAGGAAAGGGGTAGAAAAGAAAATATCTTAGGTATTCATTTATTTTGGGGTCTTTTGTACCGAAGGTTTAATTCTTTATCTCCCTGCCCCAGTGAGGCATCTCCCTCTGTGTGGGAATGCTAACTTTTTTGCCCTTCGACTTTGCTTGCTCTCTGTTTCTTTCTCTTTTCCCCCTTGTCTCCTTTCATTTTCATGCCTCTTCTTCCTGTCTGCATTCCCCAAATCCTATTCCACTCTAACCTCTTCCTTCACTCCCACCTGCCAGAAGGATCACCAGAGGAGAAAGTAACCTTTGTCACTCAAATTTCTTGCTAGATTTTCCAGGTTAGACCCAGTTATGGTTTAGTTAGCAAAATCAGTGAACCAGGGAGATTGCCTCTCCCAGTTATTGTTTTAGTCTTTTGGAGAGATGTGTCTGAATTCTGTCCTTCCCCACTGGAAATAAACTTTTCCTTTGTTTGAATGATCAATTTGCATCTGTTATGTGATGGACTGTTTTGTCTTGATGCATTTAGCAGAGCCAGCTGAAAGCTTCTCAGCTATGCAGGAAAAAGAACCAAAATTTGACACATTGTCCTATAAATAAGGATTTGGCCAGGTGTCTTCTGCAATAGGAAAAAAAACCACTTGGGGGTGGGGTGGGGATGCTGGTGTCCCTACAGTTGTGGTAGAAATGTGCCTGTATGAGGACCAAAAAGATCTTCCATTTTTCCACAGTAAGGTCTTTACTGTGTGGCCTGGATTTCTAGAGCTTTGGCAAAGGGAATAGAGGCACTGGAGCTCATGGTCATTTGGCCATGTCTGATGTGGCCTGCTGCTCTAGACAACTACTTGCCAGTGGCTGTAGCTGGTCCTGCTCTTCATTTCCCCCATGTGTGTTGACTCCTGGCTCAGAATGGGCCAGAGGTACATTGGTAAGCCCATAGAAGCCTCGTGTGCCAGCAGGGTATTTGTAGCTTGAAAATGGCTGGGTCGGAATGGGTACAGAGGGAGTGCTTTTCCAGTTTAGGGAGCCATTTGTAGTTTGAACTGTCATATTTTGCAAGAACCTGTCATCACTTTTTGTGTCATAGGCTCTCCAGCAATGTTTTCCATGTGCAAGACTGATTCTCTCACACCCCCTTTCTGCCTTGTTTCACAGAAAACGGCATTGATTCTCCTTTTCTTTCTCAGGCTGTCAGCGCCCTGATAGTGATTCAGGTCTTCGCCCTTTCTATCCTAGGACAGAGAAAAGACAATATACAGCCAAAAATTCAGTGTCAAAGCTGAATAACTAGAAAAAGAAGTTTTTTTAGTGAAGATCAATCAATCAATTGATTAATTGATTAATCTAGCCACTTGTTTTTAAAACTTCCTTTGTAAAGCACCTCCTTGCAGGACGGGGCAGGGTAAGGTGGGGAGAGCAAGAGCTACTGATGGTCTGCTGTTTATTTTTTGTGACATTGTGGATTGAGAACTGGCTGAATGGCAGGTCTCAGAGGATTATGATCAGTGCCACAGAATGTGCTGGTGTGTCCAGTTCTGGGTTCCTCAGCACGGGGCAGACATGGAGCTCCTGGAGTGAATCCAGTGGAGGACAATGACTATGTTTAAAGGACTGGAGCATCTCTCTTATGAGGAAAGGCTGAGGGAGCTGGGTCTTTTAGCTTCAATAAGAAATGATTGAGAGGGGACCTCACCAGTGTATGTAAATATCTGAAGGGTATTTAGAATAAATAAAAATATAGTATTATAAATATATATAATATATATTATAATAAATACATATTATAGTATTAAGGTAAATATCTGAAGGTATCAAGAAATTGTAGCCATGCTCTTCTTGGTACTCTTGAGCCATAGGATGAGATGCAGTGGGCAGAAACTGGAACACAGGAACTGCCACCTGAACTTGAGGAATAATTTCTTTACTGTGCGGGTGACTGAGCACTGGAACAGGCTTCCGAGAAAGGCTGTGGAATCCCCCTCACTGAAAATATTCAAAAGTTTTCTGGACACAATCCTGAGTAACCAGGTCCAAGAAACCCTGCTTGATCAGGGAGTTTGGACCAGATGGCCTCCAGTGGCCGTTTCTTACCCGAAGCGTTGTGTGATTCTGCGAAATGTGCTTTTTGGGGGACCTTTTCTAACGTGCAGAGAGCACGGCCGCATTCCCGCGGTGCCACGCGGGCATTCCCGGTGTCCCTCGTGCCGTGTCCTGGAGCTCCCGAGCGCCCGCGCCCCGCTCGCCGCGTCCCGGCCGGTTCCTGGCGGGGCAGCGCCACCTGCCGGGAGCGCCCAGCACCGGCCGCGGGCGGCCCGGGAGCGCCGGGGGAGGGATGGGAGAGGGAGGGATG
>NC_031774.1:52638734-52646233 GCF_001522545.3 Parus major
ATGGATGGATGGATGGATGGATGGATGGATGGATGGATGGATGGATGGATGGATGGATGGATGGATGGATGGATGGATGGATGGATGGATGGATGGATACTCGCTGGTATGTGTCTTTCCTCGGGTATAAGAATCCAGCGCCTCTGGTGTAGTTCTCAGAATTTCCAGTGTCTTTCAGTCAAAAAGTTCCTGCCTGTTGCAGTGAGTGGTATCTGCTCTGAGGAGCAACTCAATTGATGAAATATAATCACCTGCTCTGTTCTGCGCCTCTCACTGGCAAACCAGCCTCTTTTCGGTTGAGAGACACAATTTTCTCTTTCCAAATAAATATATTTTAAAACTTGGTTTGGGAAATTGAATCTCTTTGCTTGGTTAAAGGATTAATAAAGTGCTCAGCTTTGGTTGGGGCCATTAGAAAAATGCACTCAAGACTTAATGTGGTGTAGAAAACAAAAAGAGTGATTTCTCCAGTAAGTAAGCTCCACTAATGTGAGCTGAGAAGAGATACAAGATGAGGCCACACCGAGCTCTCTGTAGCACATTTTTTGACTTTGTTGCTTAGGATATAATCTTCATTGTGTAGGACAGGATAAGGGAGGGGAGGAAGCTTCGCTTCCAGGCTATGCATGTCCAGCAGAGCTGAATCTTTCTGTTGCAGCTCCTTGGATATTCTCATGTTTGTTGTCATGCTATTTTACCTTTGATGGAAATACGGTTGTGTAGATGCTTGCTTTTAAAGCGAGTCTTGTGTCACAAGGTGGACTGTTCCTAGGAATGCCTCTATGTGTGCCCTACTGGGGAGATGGAGAATTCTTTGATTAAGGCTAGAAGTCAGTGCTGAAAAAAAAAATCCCTTTTTTTTTGCCCTCCCTCCTGCGTGAAATCTTCCCTAGTTTCCGTTTTCTGCCCAGGATTTTCACAGCCCCACGGGAGGGCTTTTTCCCGGCCATCCGGAGTCACTCTGCTAGGAGTGAGGAGGAGGAGGAGGAGGAGGAGGAGGAGGAGGAGGAGGAAGACGACACTGCCAGTTCACACCCCTGCAGCAGAGCCGATTTAACCCTTGGCACCCTGGATCTGGGCAGCGCGGGGCTGCTGCCTTGTTTAAGGAACAGGTGATTTTCCTTGCTTCTCACTCTGTTTGTGCGGGTTCGGTAATGCAAACCTATCACAGTGGAGAGCAGAAGCATTCTCTGAGCTCCGTTTCTTCGGGAGCGTCCGTCACCACCAATCCCTCGCAGCCCCCGCCATCCCTCTGCCAAAACCACAAGGACACGGAGCCACAGCTCCCAGCTGCTGTCAAAAGCTCTTTTTCCTTTGACATCTGCCCCTCGCTGAGGCGGAGTCGTGCGGGCACGTTCTCGGTTCCCTCGCAGAGGGAGCGGCCGCTGGCGCACGGCCGGAGCGGGGCCGCTCTCCAGGGTGCTGAACCGCGCCCGCCTCCCCGCTCCTGCTCCGGGAGACGCCCCGGGCTTCCCGTGCCTGCCGGCAGCACGGAAAATGCCTTTGTGCCCATCCCCTGTACTGCACAGCCGTGCCGGGGACTCCTCGGAAGCATGTCCCGCACCGGGGGAAAAGGCGGTTCTAAAGTGGCAGGCAGAGGACGGAAAAAGAAATCCTCACTCTTGCCCTCCACTTTAAAAACCGCCCAACCAGACATTGAAAAGGAGGCAGTTGTGGGCTTTGGGATTTTTCGTTTCGTTTGTTTTTGGTTTGTTTCTTTGTTTGCTACTCTTCCTACGGTCTGTGGCTGCTGAAATGCATCTGGGCAGAAGTCACTGGAATAGTATTAGAACCTCAAATCTACACTGCAAGCAGAACACTTCTAATGTGCCTGAGCAGGCTGTTTCACAGAGATGGTAGCTAGGACTGAGCATAATAAACTCGTAGACAAGCAAGTGAGGGTTAAACTGGCATGATTAGGGTGACAAGAAATTAAACGCGAGACCATGGACAGCATACTGTCTTCTCTTTATGACATGCAAATTAAAATGGAAATTAAAAAGCTGGAACACAGAGATCCCCACGCCTCCCAGACACGGACAACTGAGCAAAAGATTGTCTGTAACTGTCTTTCATTAAGTGGTGTCAGGCTTTCCTTCCCCTGACCTTCACCAGTTGTTTACAGGAGGGTTTTCCATCTCCCGTTGGAGAGCAGGGTCACGAAGAGGCGAGAGACCAAGACAGAGCAGACCCGAGATGAGCTCTGCGCTGCCAAGCCCAGGCAGGGACAGGAAAGCCCTTGCACCAAGCTGTTTCCCCCAGCCCTCCCTACGAGGCAGGTCACGACCTGGGGCTTGCTAAAGCCACTGCTTTGCTCCAGACTTGTGAGATCCACGTTGTGGCCTGCATTGCCCTAAGTGCAGACGGGACATGGTCTTGGCATGGCAGGGAGCCCCTTACTGTGGTGGGAACTGTGGAAAGGGGTTCTGTAGGCTGGGCTTGGCCCCGCAGGACAACAGGTGTGATGAGGAAGCACTTGTTAAGACGAGCAGAGGGCTGGAAGGAGAACCACCCAGAGGCAGGACGGAGTTCCTTAGTCCGACTCACCTCGGGGACAGAGGGGAAATATGCTCGTGGGGGAGAAATTAGCCACTCTTCTCCGTGTGTTCCCCTCGTCCCTTCCGGTGCAGGCATATCCCACCTGCGGAGTCTCTGCTGAGCCATTGAAGAGTCACCCCAGAGCTGGTACTGGTGTCCTCCTAATTGGTGACCAGGAGAGGGCCGGGGGCTTCTCCGAACACCCTCCCCCCGGGCCCCAGGGATGTCCCAGGCAGTCGGTCCAGCCGTGCAGCTTCAGCCGGGCATCCCCAGCTCCTCCGGGGCAGCCGCGTCCCCACCTGTGTGTGAACAGGCGCGGGGGAAGGCGGGGGGCTGTGTCTGCCTTTCACTCCGGTTTCACCGATACCATCGTTATTCTCCCCGCGGTCTTCAAGGGCTGAAGTTTCCCTTGATGGTCTCAACTGCCCGCCCCGCAGATCAATTAAACCCAGAGCCGGCCTGATCAACATAAAGGGGAGGCCACACAGCAAACAAACAAGCCAACCCAAAACAAACTGGCGCCCCCGCGGCTCCCAGGCCCCCCCCCGCGCCCCCCGGGGTGGAGAGAGCCCGGGAACGCCCCGAAACCTGCAGCGCCCTGCGGGGAAACAGCTTCCCTTTACCCGCAGGGAGCGGGTCCGGACACCCCCGGAGCCCCCCCGGCTGCCCCGCGGGCCCCGGGGCTCCCCGAGAGGGCCGGGGCCGGGGCAGCCGCCTCCGGGGCGGCGGGGAAGGGGGTCCCCGAGGGGTCCTGCTGCCCTCTCTGAGTTCCAGGCCCTGCTTGGTTTGCCTCGGAGCCGGCTTTGAATCGGGCTGTACCCGCCTCCCTTGGCCACCCTCCCAGCCCGCTTCGCCACCGCTCTCTTTAAAGAACCACTCATTTATCGTGTTTTCCTAATTATGTTTTATTTAGCTATTAATGAGCTATTTGGTGTTCCACTGACTAGGGTTATTCCTGCTCTGCTTTCCTTTCCCTCCCTCCTCCTCTTCCCTCGCTTTGATGTCCTCTTGCATATTATACAAACAAGATCAAAAGCTACTTTTACCACCTCCGCCCACCTCACACAATATTTGTTACGGGAGAAAGTGTGTTTCGGGTCAAAACGCTGGCTTGTTAGAGAGAGGTTCTACCCAGCTGAAACCAGGGGGAGGGAGGGGAGAATGGGAAGGGGGGGCACAACATCAAGTACATGAACTTTAAAGTGAGCCCTATTACCACGTTATTTAAAGGTCTGATGGTGTCAGGTATCATACTGAAGAAAAATGTTATGTCGGACAAAATGCTTATATTTTCCTGCGGTATTAATGAGAAGCTTGCCCTGGGCTATTTCCCCATCTCAGAGGGCAGCAGATGCAGAAAGTCCTTGGGGAGTAGATCTTTGAAATTTCATCAGCATTCATGGGTGACCTAGCCTTTTCAAGCACAATGATAGACATGATAAATCATCTTTGAAACGAATTCTAATTATCCTTTATATGGCCAGGTTGCCTCTTGAAAAGCAGATATCTAGCACTTTTCCATATTGCTTCCAGATTTCAGTGAGAGTGTCAAAAGTCTTGTGCCATCATTCTTCCATGCTGCTGACCATGGTCTGTGACATCAGCCCTGAACTCCTGAGTGTGCTGGAGTCAAACTACTCTATTAAGTTACATGCTTGCCTGTATTGAACTAAATTTAATTCCTTTCCTCTCTTACCCAATGAAATTATGTGGTGCAGTGTAAGATAGGATTAGAAGTATATCATTATAGCAATTAATACTATAATGCCTTCATGATTAGTGTGCTACATTGAATTTCATGGATTTTTGCTCACTCTTGCCTAGATTTCCCTTGGGTCCTCTAGCCCAAACCATTGTATTCTTAGTAAATTAAATGTGAAATCACAGCAATATACTTAATAAATCCTCTATCACCTGTATGTTGTATTAATAAAGGGGTCCAGTGCAACCTGTACAGCGTCACCTTGCAGCCTGGGGTGCACACACGGGGAAGGCCATTTCCCTTGAGGTGGGAGCTGCCTGCCATGTCCCTCCTCTCCTCCTCAGCTTTCTCTCTGCTTGCAGAGCAGGCCCAGGGGAGCAGAACGGTGGGAGCCCAGCACTACTCACCCCAAAGCAGGGCACAAGGCAGATGGATTTAGGCTTGTGGCTAGCAGGCAGAATGCCTTGCTCCACAGTTATTTGTGGAAGGGAATGCATCGCAATGCAGTAACCCCACACCATGCTTGGGAACTTGGATGAAATCCCCACCCAGGGAGGTTCAAGCCTTTTCCCACCTCCCCTCAGGGAAGAGGCAGGGGTCTTTAAAGAGAAGCCTGTTTGAAGTGGCCCTGATGGAAATGGGGTTATTTCAGAGGTGCAGTAATGGCTGTCTGGTTATCTGCAGCCAGGGCTCTGTGGCGGGGAGATAAGGTATTTATTAAGAGACCCGTTTTAATGCTCAGGGATCGCTTTCAGAGGGCCCAAGAAAAATGGACTTTATCTAGTATATTATTATGTACAGTCACCCTGTTGATGTTTTACTTTAGTTTAGACACCATGAATAAAAGGTAATAACTTTCCCTTCAGCTTGTTTATCGGCAAGACACCTGAGGGCAGTGAGGTGGGGAGATATTTGCTTTAATAGGGGTGATTAAAGGGAGACTCTCCAGGATTAGGGGTGAGGTTGGGGTTGCATAGGGACCCTCAGTGCCTGACACTCAGGGCATATTTTAGACCCAGTCCTTCCTAGGGACTTTGCCAAGAGTCAGGGAAAAGGGATAAACTGTGTTGGGGAAGGAGGTCATGGTGGGCTGTAGGTGCCATGAGGACAGGGAAGGCCTGGGCTGTCTTTGAGCATGGCATCAGTGCTTAAATTTGGTTGGTCTGAAAATGTGGGGGATGGTGACAGATGCCTCAGGCCTTCTTCAGAGCAGACAACAAGCCTTCCTGGCCTGGCTGAGTTTTTGTCTGCTGTTGAATGTTTCCAAGCTGAGCTGGGAAAGACTCCAGTGAATGGGAAATGACATTTCATGCTTCTGGTTTTGGTGAGGGGCACTGTTCTACGTCATGCTGAACACCTGAACCGAGTACCTGAGTGGGGACATTTTACCTGGATTGTTGGTGTCCATACTACCCTTTTGCTTGAATAGTTTTTCCTTCTGCACTCCTCTTCACCCACTTCTTCCTACTCCCTTGGTAATGGAGACCTTCCAAGCACAGGGATCTTCTGAGGCAGGGGAACATCCCACTTGTGCAGGGAAGGATGGTGGAAGACCTTGGGAAGCTGGGACAGGGTTGGTGGGGGATGAGAAGATGAGTGGCCCAGGGATTGATTCCCTGCAGACACCATTCCCAGATGGGTTCAGGGACAAGCTGAACACACTGACACATCTCTGGTCTGATAGCTGGACATCAGGAAGGAATGCAGCAAGGAGCCAAACAAACCCTTGCACCTTTGCTGTAAGCATCTCACCACTCCAACCCTCCTCTCCTCCCTCCCAGCACTGCTTTAGTGCCTTCCTGTTACACCCGTACCCCTCCATCCTACAGAGACACCTATTAACCCTCTTCCTTCAACTAACACACAAAATCATTCTGAGCTGGGAAGCCCAGAACAGACAACTGAGTAAATTCAGCATAAACTACGGTGTCCTTTTCTGGCCATAGAGACTTAAGACTTCCCTCTTTTCTCTCTTCTCTCCTCTTTCTCTATTTCCTTTTCCTCCCTCCCTCCTCCCTTCCCTCAATTCCCCTTCCCCCTTTTCATCCCTATCCCTCCTTTCCTCCTTCCCTCCCTGCTCCCCAGCAGCCGGCACCGTTCCGTAGCTCCCTCCTGACGTTCTGGGCTGCGGCCGGGGCCAGGCTGCGGGGCAGGACCTCAGCCCTGCCCCGGACGCAGTTGCGGTGGGAGCAGCGGGCCCGGCTGCCCCCGCCCCCCGCCCAGCAGCAGCCGGTGGCCGGGCGGGGCGGCCGGCGCGGAGCCGGGATAAATAGATTATTCAACTCCCTTTCACTGCAGGGCATATGAAGCTGGATAATGCTTTTGTCAGGGGGGGATTATTTATTTAGCGGGAAAGTTGGCGGGAAGGGATTAGCGCTTTGCCCGGAGCCCCCTCCCCGCTTCCATCCTTCCCACCCGCCCCGACGGGACGGGCCGCGCCTCCGTGGGGACCCCGAGCCCTGCCCGAGCCCCAGGCTGGGACACGCGGCGGAGACCGGAGACACAGCCTGCAGGGAAGGCTGACCGACCGGGAGCAGCCATCGGGCACCTGTGTCTCGGCCCCTAGATGAGGAGGACCTCGCTCCCTCCTGCCGTCCGCAAATACAATTAAGCAGTGGGGAGAAAAGAAGGGGGAAGCTTTTTGGAGTGAAAGGCGGCGTCCCTTCCGGAAAGTGCTCTACTCTGCTCCTTCATGCTTTCCTCTTTTTTTCACCTTCCCCTATTTTCCCCCCCCCTTTTTTTTTTTTGTGCGTGTCTTTCTTCCTTCCTAAACTGACTTCACTGGCAGCTTTTCCCTCCTTGCGTTCACCCCGGAGGAGGAGGAGGAGAAGGAGGAGGGAAAAAACAACCCACCAACCCAGCCACTAAACCCACCCAGCAGTGGATGGGGGGAGGCAGGAGGCTCGCAGTGCGGGCTCCTGGCCAGCGGGCGGTGGGAGCCCCCTCGCTCGGCGAGCTGATGGCCGGCGGCGGGGGAGCAGGGCGCTGCCGGCCCCGCGCACCCAGCGCAGCGGCGGCCCCGGCCGCGGCCCCGGTTCCTGTGGGGCGCTGAGGGCTCCGCGCCCGCACTCGCTCGCCAGGCAAGGTGCGCTGAGGAGAGGGGAGGATAAAACGGGAGGGAGAGCGGCGGAGAGCAGCAGAGAGAGGCAGGGAGACTGGCGGGTCTGCCCGGCTGTTGGCTACCTCATCCCGGCGGCGCATCCTGGCAGATGACGGAGTAACTCACCCGCGTCTGGCGGTTTTTTTTTTTCTTTTTTTT
>NC_031774.1:52646333-52647639 GCF_001522545.3 Parus major
TTTTTTTTTTTTTTTTTTTTTTTTTTTTTCCTTCCCACTCTGTGTGCGTGTGTGTATACAAATACATCGCCTCCGCTCAGGGAGCAGGATATTTCAAACCCTAAACTATGGCTTTTCAAAAATCGCCCGATGCCTCCAACGCCACGAGGAAAAATCCCAGCCTCTTGGAGATAGGAGCCTTGTGCTTGGACTCGGAGATCATCTTCGGCTTCACCAGCCACCTCCTGCGGAGGAAAGCCAGGGTAAGGGAATCTTGCCGTGGTCAGGGGGAGCTGGGGCCCAGAAGGGGGTCGACGGTCAGCTCACGGGAAAGGGGTGGCAAACTTGGCTGTGCGAAGTTGTGGGCGGCGGTGCCGGGCAGGTTTCAGCACCACGAACAGTCCTGGCGGCTCCGCGGAGCGGCGCGGAGGGGCGCGGGGGAACCGCGCTGCCGGACCCCTCCTGGGGCTTCCCCGTGGGCACCGCGGCACCTTATGTGACCCCGGTGCCAGATGGAGAGTGGTGGCACCGCGTCCCCCTGTTTCCAGGAGGGTTTTGTACTTAATAAGAAAAGGAGGTTGCTCAGCTCCGTAGCGCGGCTCAACCCAGCGTCGGCCGGGGAGCCCACCCCTTTACCTCCCGCCCCGTCCAACCCGAGCCTTGGAGCTGCGGGAGGGTTTTGCAGATGGTGTTTGGGCACAGGAAATTTCGGAGCAACTTCCCGGAGAGCAGCATTGGCCCGAGCAGGCGGGGAGAGGGGAGCCGGGGCGCGGCGTTCCTGGTGCGTGTCTGTGCCAGTCCCGGCTCCCCGCCAGCCCCAAGAGGGGCGCACGACAGCCCCCGGGAACCAGCCCGTGTCCCCCTGGTCTCCGCTTTACTCCCGCACCCAAACTTTTCCCGGGCGGGCGGGGGGTAGCGATCACAGATCTCTCTGCCCGCGGTGCGGGGAGCCTCAGGGCTGTGCTTGTCGCCCACTGCCCCAGCCCTGCCCCAAGACATGCATGCATCCTTAGGGGTGGGGCCGGTGGGGCGCTTCACACACGTGCTCGGGCGAGCCAGAAAAGTTTAAGCGGCGATGGAAAGGTGTCTCCTGGGGCGGGATTAATTTTTCCCCTATCCGTATGTGTTTTCCCACTCTTTGTGCTCGGCGATGCCCACTTCACCACAGACCCCACGCGCCGCCAGCACCCACTCGCGCGGTGGCGGAGAAGGGGCCCAGGAACCGCGCTGGCATCTCCGGGGAAGCGGCCGCCGTCACCCGGCGCGGCCCCGTGGAGCTCCGGTTCGGGATCGGGATCGGACTCCGGTTGGGACCCGTGCTCCGGTT